>NC_134690.1:5953347-6253347 GCF_050947455.1 Rhinoderma darwinii | reverse complement strand
ACCTGCTCCAGCGCCGCAACCACCTGCTCCAGCGCCGCAACCACCTGCTCCAGCGCCGCAACCACCTGCTCCAGCGCCGCTTAATCTGGGCCATATATATATATATAAAAAAAATAAAAAAATTAACCCCTTCTCGCCGCAGCCCTTTCAGATTTTCATTTTTCCTCCCCACCTTCCAAAAGCCATAACGTCTTTCTTTTTCCGTTAATATAGTCCTATAGGGTATTTTTTTTTGCGGGACGAGATGTAGTTTTTCGTAGCGCCATTTATTGTCCCATATAATGTACTAGGAAACGGGGAAAAAATTATTTGTGTGGTAGAAAATGAAAAAAAAAACAGAGATTCCTCCATTGTTTTTTGCGCTTTGCTTTTACGGAATTCACTGCGCAATTAAAACAACATGTTACCTTCATTCTGCGGGTCAATACGATTACGGCGATACCAAATATATGGAGTTTTTTCGATATTTTACTACTTTTACAAGTAAAAACCGAAGTGTTAAATGAAAATTTATTTTGTGTCGCCAAATTGTGATCGCCAGAACTTTATTTTTCCGTAGATGAAGCCGTCATACCGCGTATTTTTAGCGGTATAATCTGTCGTTTTTAATAATACCATTTTGTGGTACATGTGACGGTTCGATCACTTTCTATTTCATTTTTTTGTGGGGGATGAGGCGACCAAAAAATTTATTCTGGCGTTTACAATTTCTATTTTTTTTTCCGGCGTTCACCGTGCGGGTTAATAATGATATATTGTGATAGTTCAGACTTTTACGGACGCGGCGATACCCATTATGTTTATTTATTTACTTTTTTACTATTCTCTAGGGGGAAATGGGAAAAGGTTTGTTTTTTTAATAAATATATAAATAAAAACAACAAAACTTTATATTTTACAAATTAATACTTTTTTTTATTCAAAACTTCGTTCATTCGCTTGCACGATATACTGCAATACTAATGTATGTCAGTATATGGCGATTCTGACAGGCCGGAGGCAGCGCTTAAGAGGTGCACAACGATGGCGGACCAGGGGGCCTTCATTAGGCCCCCACGCAGCCATAGCAATCACCGCCCCCCGCGATTGCGTTAAACTAGAAGTGCGCGTGGCCCCTTAGAAACAAATGCGTCAGGGCGCTATCCGTTCAAAAAAAAAAAAAACGGGTAGCACCCTGACGAAGAGAACTGAAGTGCGCACGCGGCCTAGGGCGGTGTTCACACCACCGTTGTCCTTCCGTTGAGGGGTTCCGTCTGAGCTTTCCGTCGGGTTAACTCTTCATCGCAAAAAAACAAACTGAAACCTCCGCTCCCTCGCATCACCATCGATCTCAATGGTGACGGAAACTTTGCTAATCGCGAGAGATCACAGTCTTATCCGCCAAGAACTGAAGAGTGAGAGCGCGCACGCGCACAGCTCCGATGCCGCTGCTGAATATACTCCCGCCGCCACGGAAGAGGAGAAGAAAAATCACATTCTTCTCTTCTGTTCCGTGGTGGCGGCGGTGGAGCTGCGCGCGCACGCTCTCCTCTCTCGCGGTGTCACTGCCGGTAGCTGACGGTTCAGGGGGTTATTAAAAAAATATACAACATGCACGTCGTCACGTATAGAAAGTCTCTCACCGGGACCACGAAAAGCCACAAATCCAAGGACTCCGCCCAGTATCAGCGTGCCGGTCAGCACCAGGGGTTTTTGTAGTAGACGTCCCACAAGCCGCGACCTCCAACACCGACCCTGAAAGAGACGCAATTATATCCGGCCCCACCTGCCGCCTCACCCGTTCTGTTACCCTTAAGGCCCTGTTCACACTGCGTGTATAAACCTCATTTTATACTCCAAACACACCAAAAAAAAAACCACCATGCTTCCAATTGACTTGAAAGGTAAAGTACGTTATTCGTGCTGCCGTGCACATGACAAAACTTTGTTGAAAAAAACAGTGGAAAAAAATAAGTCCGGTCAATTGTACGGCACGTAAAAAACGTACTACATTCCCTTAGTAAATGGGAGTCACAATCACGGCAAAAACAGCTGCATTTATAAAGTGCTTTACAATAACGCTAGCGTTTTACATTGTTTTTTAGCACCGTGTGAACAGAGCCTTATAATATTATAGACCCGGCACATTCTGCAGTAGTAGGTGACAAGCATGGGAACTACAACCCCCAGCATGCCATGCAGCAGTCCAGCAACAACTCACCTTATTGGAGCGGCTCCGCCCGGTCTCCTCTATGGGGGCCGATGAGCTGTCAGGGGGCGCAGGTGAGGGATCAGCCTCCGTGTCATGTGTCGCCCTCTGCTGGGGGAAGAGGTTGTCCGGTGGCAGTAGCGGGGAGTGTGGGGTGGTCGGCGGCTCATCCGGAAGATCCTCCATTGCTAACACTACAGCCGGCGGTGCGCAATCCCTCCTAGGAGCCATCGCCGTGTGAGCGGAGCCCCGCCCGACTACAACTTATATACTACTAGATCCCTCCGCGGTCATACGTCTTGATATCCCGCCGCGCTGCAGATAGTTCTTGCAGGTAGAACTACGGGGCGTCGCCGGGACATGTGGACGGAGTGACCGGGGGCGGGAGGAGGGAGATGGTGTAATAAATGTACAAAATGCAGGAACCGGATCAGAAATAATATCAGTTCTGTGTCCTGATGTATCCTCCAATAATGATTTACTACGGGACATATCCTTCATGTTATACATTAATAGAGGATATAATCTGTCAGTAAATGAGTAATAGAGGATATAATCTGTCAGTAAAGGGGTAATATAGGATATAATCTGTCAGTAAATAAGTAATAGAGGATATATCCTGTCAGTAAATGAGTAATAGAGGATATATCCTGTCAGTAAAGGGGTAATAGAGGATATATCCTGTCAGTAAAGGGGTAATAGAGGATATATCCTGTCAGTAAAGGGGTAATAGAGGATATAATCTGTCAGTAAAGGAGTAATAGAGGATATATCCTGTCAGTAAAGGGGTAATAGAGGATATAATCTGTCAGTAAAGGGGTAATAGAGGATATATCCTGTCAGTAAAGGGGTAATAGAGGATATAATCTGTCAGTAAAGGAGCAATAGAGGATATATTCTGTCAGTAAAGGAGTAATAGAGGATATATTCTGTCAGTAAAGGAGTAATATAGGATATAATCTGTCAGTAAATGAGTAATAGAGGATATAATCTGTCAGTAAAGGGGTAATAGAGGATATATTCTGTCAGTAAAGGAGTAATAGAGGATATAATCTGTCAGTAAATGAGTAATAGAGGATATAATCTGTCAGTAAAGGGGTAATAGAGGATATAACCTGTCAGTAAATGAGTAATAGAGGATATAATCTGTCAGTAAAGGGGTAATAGAGGATATAATCTGTCAGTAAAGGGGTAATAGAGGATATAATCTGTCAGTAAAGGAGTAATAGAGGATATAATCTGTCAGTAAATGAGTAATAGAGGATATATCCTGTCAGTAAAGGAGTAATAGAGGATATATCCTGTCAGTAAAGGGTAATAGAGGATATAATCTGTCAGTAAATTAGTAATAGAGGATATAATCTGTCAGTAAAGGGGTAATAGAGGATATAATCTGTCAGTAAAGGGGTAATAGAGGATATATTCTGTCAGTAAAGGGGTAATAGAGGATATATCCTGTCAGTAAAGGGTAATAGAGGATATATTCTGTCAGTAAAGGAGTAATAGAGGATATAATCTGTCAGTAAAGGGGTAATAGAGGATATATTCTGTCAGTAAAGGGGTAATAGAGGATATATTCTGTCAGTAAAGGGGTAATAGAGGATATATCCTGTCAGTAAAGGGTAATAGAGGATATATCCTGTCAGTAAAGGAGTAATAGAGGATATAATCTGTCAGTAAAGGGGTAATAGAGGATGTAATCTGTCAGTAAATGAGGAATAGAGGATATATTCTGTCAGTAAAGGAGTAATAGAGGATATAATCTGTCAGTAAAGGAGTAATAGAGGATATAATCTGTCAGTAAAGGAGTAATAGAGGATATAATCTGTCAGTAAAGGAGTAATAGAGGATATAATCTGTCAGTAAAGGAGTAATAGAGGATATATTCTGTCAGTAAATGAGTAATAGAGGATATATTCTGTCAGTAAAGGGGTAATAGAGGATATAATCTGTCAGTAAAGGAGTAATAGAGGATATAATCTGTCAGTAAATTAGTAATAGAGGATATAATCTGTCAGTAAAGGGTAATAGAGGATATAATCTGTCAGTAAAGGGTAATAGAGGATATAATCTGTCAGTAAAGGAGTAATAGAGGATATAATCTGTCAGTAAATGAGTAATAGAGGATATATTCTGTCAGTAAATGAGTAATAGAGGATATAATCTGTCAGTAAAGGGTAATAGAGGATATAATCTGTCAGTAAAGGAGTAATAGAGGATATAATCTGTCAGTAAATTAGTAATAGAGGATATAATCTGTCAGTAAAGGAGTAATAGAGGATATATCCTGTCAGTAAAGGGGTAATAGAGGATATAATATGTCAGTAAAGGAGTAATAGAGGATATAATCTGTCAGTAAAGGAGTAATAGAGGATATAATCTGTCAGTAAAGGGGTAATAGAGGATATATTCTGTCAGTAAATGAGTAATACAGGATATAATCTGTCAGTAAATGAGTAATATAGGATATATCCTGTCAGTAAAGGAGTAATAGAGGATATATTCTGTCAGTAAAGGAGTAATAGAGGATATATTCTGTCAGTAAAGGAGTAATAGAGGATATATTCTGTCAGTAAAGGAGTAATAGAGGATATATCCTGTTAGTAAAGGAGTAATAGAGGATATATCCTGTCAGTAAATGAGTAATAGAGGATATAATCTGTCAGTAAAGGAGTAATAGAGGATATAATCTGTCAGTAAATGAGTAATAGAGGATATAATCTGTCAGTAAATTAGTAATAGAGGATATAATCTGTCAGTAAAGGGGTAATAGAGGATATATCCTGTCAGTAAATGAGTAATAGAGGATATAATCTGTCAGTAAAGGGGTAATAGAGGATATATCCTGTCAGTAAATGAGTAATAGAGGATATAATCTGTCAGTAAAGGGGTAATAGAGGATGTAATCTGTCAGTAAATGAGTAATAGAGGATATAATCTGTCAGTAAAGGGGTAATAGAGGATGTAATCTGTCAGTAAAGGGGTAATAGAGGATATAATCTGTCAGTAAAGGGGTAATAGAGGATGTAATCTGTCAGTAAATGAGTAATAGAGGATATAATCTGTCAGTAAAGGGGTAATAGAGGATGTAATCTGTCAGTAAAGGAGTAATAGAGGATATAATCTGTCAGTAAAGGGGTAATAGAGGATATAATATGTCAGTAAAGAAGTAATAGAGGATATATCCTGTCAGTAAAGGAGTAATAGAGGATATATTCTGTCAGTAAATGAGTAATAGAGGATATAATCTGTCAGTAAAGGAGTAATAGAGGATATATCCTGTCAGTAAATGAGTAATAGAGGATATATCCTGTCAGTAAAGGGGTAATAGAGGATATATCCTGTCAGTAAATGAGTAATAGAGGATATAATCTGTCAGTAAAGGAGTAATAGAGGATATATCCTGTCAGTAAATGAGTAATAGAGGATATAATCTGTCAGTAAAGGAGTAATAGAGGATATATCCTGTCAGTAAAGGAGTAATAGAGGATATATTCTGTCAGTAAATGAGTAATAGAGGATATAATCTGTCAGTAAAGGAGTAATAGAGGATATATCCTGTCAGTAAATGAGTAATAGAGGATATATCCTGTCAGTAAAGGGGTAATAGAGGATATATCCTGTCAGTAAATGAGTAATAGAGGATATATTCTGTCAGTAAATGAGTAATAGAGGATATATCCTGTCAGTAAATGAGTAATAGAGGATATATCCTGTCAGTAAAGGGGTAATAGAGGATATATCCTGTCAGTAAATGAGTAATAGAGGATATATTCTGTCAGTAAATGAGTAATAGAGGATATAATCTGTCAGTAAAGGAGTAATAGAGGATATAATCTGTCAGTAAAGAAGTAATAGAGGATATATTCTGTCAGTAAAGGAGTAATAGAGGATATAATCTGTCAGTAAAGGGGTAATAGAGGATATATCCTGTCAGTAAAGGGGTAATAGAGGATATATCCTGTCAGTAAAGGATTAATAGAGGATATATCCTGTCAGTAAAGGGGTAATAGAGGATATATCCTGTCAGTAAAGGAGTAATATAGGATATATTCTGTCAGTAAAGGAGTAATAGAGAATATAATCTGTCAGTAAATGAGTAATAGAGGATATAACCCGTCAGTAAAGGGGTAATAGAGGATATATCCTGTCAGTAAATGAGGAATAGAGGATATATTCTGTCAGTAAAGGGGTAATAGAGGATATATCCTGTCAGTAAAGGGTAATAGAGGATATATTCTGTCAGTAAAGGGGTAATAGAGGATATAACCTGTCAGTAAAGGGGTAATAGAGGATATATCCTGTCAGTAAAGGGGTAATAGAGGATATATCCTGTCAGTAAATGAGTAATAGAGGATATATCCTGTCAGTAAATGAGTAATAGAGGATATATTCTGTCAGTAAAGGGGTAATAGAGGATATATCCTGTCAGTAAAGGGGTAATAGAGGATATATTCTGTCAGTAAAGGAGTAATAGAGGATATAATCTGTCAGTAAAGGAGTAATAGAGGATATATCCTGTCAGTAAAGGGGTAATAGAGGATATATTCTGTCAGTAAAGGAGTAATAGAGGATATATTCTGTCAGTAAAGGGTAATAGAGGATATATCCTGTCAGTAAAGGGTAATAGAGGATATATTCTGTCAGTAAATGAGTAATAGAGGATATATCCTGTCAGTAAATGAGTAATAGAGGCTATATTCTGTCAGTAAAGGGGTAATAGAGGATATATTCTGTCAGTAAAGAGTAATAGAGGATATATCCTGTCAGTAAAGGGTAATAGAGGATATAATCTGTCAGTAAAGGGGTAAGGGCATGACCACACATGGCGGAATTCCTCCGCAACTGTCCGCATCGATGCCGCACAGAATCTGCGTTGCAGATTCTGCAGCGGATCTGCACAAAATGTGCAGTACATTGATGCGGACTAGCTGCTGCAGACTGCGGGAAAAGTGCTTCCCTTCTCCCTATCAGTGCAGGATAGAGAGAAGGGACAGCACTTTCCCTAGTGAAAGGAAACGATTTTCATACTTACCGGCCCTTGTCTTGGTGACGCGTCCCTCTTTCGGCATCCAGCCCGACCTCCCTGGATGACGCGCCAGTCCATGTGACCGCTGCAGCCTGTGCTTTGCCTGTGATTGGCTGCAGCCGTCACTTACACTGAAACGTCATCCTGGGAGGCCGGACTGGAGACAGACGCAGGGAGTTCTCGGTAAGTATGAACTTATATGTTTTTTTACAGATACATGTATATTGGGATCGGTAGTCACTGTCCCGGGTGCAGAAACAGTTACTGCCGATCGCTTAACTCTTTCAGCACCCTGGACAGTGACTATTTACAGACGTCTCCTAGCAACGCTCCCGTCATTACGGGAGCCCCATTGACTTCCTCAGTCTGGCTGTAGACCTAGAAATACATAGGTCCAGCCAGAATGAAGAAATGTCAAGTTAAAAAAGCAAGACGTATCCGCAGCACACATGACATGTGCATGACAGCTGCGGACTTCATTGCGGAACTTTGAATCTCCATTGAAGTCAATGGAGAAATTCCGCCATGAGTCCGCCACTGCTCCGCAACAGACAGAGCATGCTGCGGACACCAAATTCCGCTCCGCAGCCTATGCTCCGCAGCGGAATTGTACGCATCGTGTAAACGAACACTGCTAATTTAAAGTGAAAGTCAATGGAGAAACGGCTCCGCTGCGGATTAACGCTGCGGAGTGTCCGCAGCGGAATTTAAGTGGAATTCCGCCATGTGTGAACCCGCCCTAATAGAGGATGTAATCTGTCAGTAAATGAGTAATAGAGGATATAATCTGTCAGTAAAGGGGTAATAGAGGATGTAATCTGTCAGTAAAGGAGTAATAGAGGATATAATCTGTCAGTAAATGGGGTAATAGAGGATATAATATGTCAGTAAAGAAGTAATAGAGGATATATCCTGTCAGTAAAGGAGTAATAGAGGATATATTCTGTCAGTAAATGAGTAATAGAGGATATAATCTGTCAGTAAAGGAGTAATAGAGGATATATCCTGTCAGTAAATGAGTAATAGAGGATATATCCTGTCAGTAAAGGGGTAATAGAGGATATATCCTGTCAGTAAATGAGTAATAGAGGATATATTCTGTCAGTAAATGAGTAATAGAGGATATAATCTCTCAGTAAAGGAGTAATAGAGGATATAATCTGTCAGTAAAGAAGTAATAGAGGATATATTCTGTCAGTAAAGGAGTAATAGAGGATATAATCTGTCAGTAAAGGGGTAATAGAGGATATATCCTGTCAGTAAAGGGGTAATAGAGGATATATCCTGTCAGTAAAGGATTAATAGAGGATATATCCTGTCAGTAAAGGGGTAATAGAGGATATATCCTGTCAGTAAAGGAGTAATAGAGGATATATTCTGTCAGTAAAGGAGTAATAGAGAATATAATCTGTCAGTAAATGAGTAATAGAGGATATAACCCGTCAGTAAAGGGGTAATAGAGGATATATCCTGTCAGTAAATGAGGAATAGAGGATATATTCTGTCAGTAAAGGGGTAATAGAGGATATATCCTGTCAGTAAAGGGTAATAGAGGATATATTCTGTCAGTAAAGGGGTAATAGAGGATATAACCTGTCAGTAAAGGGGTAATAGAGGATATATCCTGTCAGTAAAGGGGTAATAGAGGATATATCCTGTCAGTAAATGAGTAATAGAGGATATATCCTGTCAGTAAATGAGTAATAGAGGATATATTCTGTCAGTAAAGGGGTAATAGAGGATATATCCTGTCAGCAAAGGGGTAATAGAGGATATATTCTGTCAGTAAAGGAGTAATAGAGGATATAATCTGTCAGTAAAGGAGTAATAGAGGATATATCCTGTCAGTAAAGGGGTAATAGAGGATATATTCTGTCAGTAAAGGAGTAATAGAGGATATATTCTGTCAGTAAAGGGTAATAGAGGATATATCCTGTCAGTAAAGGGTAATAGAGGATATATTCTGTCAGTAAATGAGTAATAGAGGATATATTCTGTCAGTAAATGAATAATAGAGGATATATCCTGTCAGTAAATGAGTAATAGAGGATATATCCTGTCAGTAAAGGGGTAATAGAGGATATATCCTGTCAGTAAAGGGTAATAGAGGATATAATCTGTCAGTAAATGAGTAATAGAGGATATAATCTGTCAGTAAATGAGTAATAGAGGATATATCCTGTCAGTAAAGGGGTAATAGAGGATATATCCTGTCAGTAAAGGGGTAATAGAGGATATATCCTGTCAGTAAAGGATTAAGGCTGGGTTCACACGTGGCGGAATTTCACTTAAATTCCGCTGCGGACACTCCGCAGCGTTAATCCGCAGCGGAGCCGTTTGTCCATTGACTTACACTTTAATTTAGCAGTGTTCGTTTAGACGAGGCGTAAAATTCCGCTGCGGAGCATAGGCTGCGGAGCGGAATTTGGTGTCCGCAGCATGCTCTGTCTGTTGCGGAGCAGTGGCGGACTCATGGCGGAATTTCTCCATTGACTTCAATGGAGATTCTAAGTTCCGCAATGAAGTCCGCAGCTGTCATGCACATGTCATGTGTGCTGCGGATCCGTCTTGCTTTTTTAACTTGACATTTCTTCATTCTGGCTGGACCTATGTATTTCTAGGTCTACAGCCAGACTGAGGAAGTCAATGGGGCTCCCGTAATGACGGGAGCGTTGCTAGGAGACGTCAGTAAATAGTCACTGTCCAGGGTGCTGAAAGAGTTAAGCGATCGGCAGTAACTGTTTCTGCACCCGGGACAGTGACTACCGATCCCAATATACATGTATCTGTAAAAAAAAATGAAGTTCATACTTACCGAGAACTCCCTGCTTCTGTCTCCAGTCCAGCCTCCCAGGATGACGTTTCAGTCTAAGTGACGGCTGCAGCCAATCACAGGCTAATAACAGGCTGCAGCGGTCACATGGACTGCCGCGTCATCCAGGGAGATCGGGCTGGATGCCGAAGGAGGGACGCGTCACCAAGACAACGAGCGGTAAGTATGAATTTCTTTGACTTTCACTAGGGAAAGTGCTGTCCCTTCTCTCTATCCTGCACTGAATAGGGAGAAGGGAAGCACTTTTCCCGCAGTCCGCAGCAGCCAGTCCGCATCAATTTACTGCACATTTTGTGCAGATCCGCAGCAGAATCTGCAACGCAGATTCTGTGCGGCATTGATGCGGACAGTTGCGGAGGAAATCCGCCACGTGTGGTCATGCCCTAATAGAGGATATATCCTGTCAGTAAAGGGGTAATAGAGGATATATTCTGTCAGTAAATGAGTAATAGAGGATATATTCTGTCAGTAAAGGGGTAATAGAGGATATATTCTGTCAGTAAATGAGTAATAGAGGATATATTCTGTCAGTAAATGAGTAATAGAGGATATAATCTGTCAGTAAAGGAATAATAGAGGATATATCCTGTCAGTAAAGGGGTAATAGAGGATATATCCTGTCAGTAAAGGGGTAATAGAGGATATATCCTGTCAGTAAAGGATTAATAGAGGATATATCCTGTCAGTAAAGGGGTAATAGAGGATATATCCTGTCAGTAAATGAGTTATAGAGGATATAATCTGTCAGTAAATGAGTAATAGAGGATATATCCTGTCAGTAAAGGAGTAATAGAGGATATATTCTGTCAGTAAAGGAGTAATAGAGAATATAATCTGTCAGTAAATGAGTAATAGAGGATATAACCCGTCAGTAAAGGGGTAATAGAGGATATATCCTTCAGTAAATGAGGAATAGAGGATATATTCTGTCAGTAAAGGGGTAATAGAGGATATATCCTGTCAGTAAAGGGTAATAGAGGATATATTCTGTCAGTAAAGGGGTAATAGAGGATATAACCTGTCAGTAAAGGGGTAATAGAGGATATATCCTGTCAGTAAAGGGGTAATAGAGGATATATCCTGTCAGTAAAAGGGTAATAGAGGATATATCCTGTCAGTAAAGGGGTAATAGAGGATATATCCTGTCAGTAAATGAGTTAGGGCATGACCACACATGGCGGAATTCCTCCGCAACTGTCCGCATCAATGCCGCACCTAATCCGGGTTGCGGATTACGGCTGCGGATCTGCACAAAATGTGCAGAAAATTGATGCGGACTAGCTGCTGCGGACTGCGGGAAAAGTGCTTCCCTTCTCCCTATCAGTGCAGGATAGAGAGAAGGGACAGCACTTTCCCTAGTGAAAGTAAAAGAAATTCATACTTACCGCCCGTTGTCTTTATGACGCGTCCCTCCTTCGGCATCCAGCCCGACCTCCCTGGATGACGCGCCAGTCCATGTGACCGCTGCAGCCTGTGCTTGGCCTGTGATTGGCTGCAGCCGTCACTTACACTGAAACGTCATCCTGGGAGGCCGGACTGGAGACAGAAACAGGGAGTTCTCGGTAAGTACGAACTTCATTTTTTTTTACAGATACATGTATATTGGGATCGGTAGTCACTGTCCCGGGTGCAGAAACAGTTACTGCCGATCGCTTAACTCTTTCAGCACCCTGGACAGTGACTATTTACTGACGTCTCCTAGCAACGCTCCCGTCATTACGGGAGCCCCATTGACTTCCTCAGTCTGGCTGTAGACCTAGAAATACATAGGTCCAGCCAGAATGAAGAAATGTCAAGTAAAAAAAGCAAGACGCATCCGCAGCACACATGACATGTGCATGACAGCTGCGGACTTCATTGCGGAACTTTGAATCTCCATTGAAGTCAATGGAGAAATTCCGCCATGAGTCCGCCACTGCTCCGCAACAGACAGAGCATGCTGCGGACACCAAATTCCGCTCCGCAGCCTATGCTCCGCAGCGGAATTGTACGCATCGTGTAAACGAACACTGCTAAATTAAAGTGAAAGTCAATGTAGAAACGGCTCCGCTGCGGATTAACGCTGCGGAGTGTCCGCAGCGGAATTTAAGTGCAATTCCGCCATGTGTGAACCCGCCCTAATAGAGGATATATCCTGTCAGTAAATGAGTAATAGAGGATATATTCTGTCAGTAAAGCGGTAATAGTGGATATATCCTGTCAGTAAAGGGGTAATAGAGGATATATTCTGTCAGTAAAGGAGTAATAGAGGATATATTCTGTCAGTAAAGGGTAATAGAGGATATATCCTGTCAGTAAAGAGTAATAGAGGATATATTCTGTCAGTAAATGAGTAATAGAGGATATATCCTGTCAGTAAATGAGTAATAGAGGCTATATTCTGTCAGTAAAGGGGTAATAGAGGATATATTCTGTCAGTAAAGAGTAATAGAGGATATATCCTGTCAGTAAAGGGTAATAGAGGATATAATCTGTCAGTAAATGAGTAATAGAGGATATATCCTGTCAGTAAATGAGTAATAGAGGATATATTCTGTCAGTAAAGGGGTAATAGAGGATATATTCTGTCAGTAAATGAGTAATAGAGGATATATTCTGTCAGTAAATGAGTAATAGAGGATATAATCTGTCAGTAAAGGGGTAATAGAGGATATATTCTGTCAGTAAATGAGTAATAGAGGATATATTCTGTCAGTAAAGGGGTAATAGAGGATATATCCTGTCGGTAAAGGGGTAATAGAGGATATAATCTGTCAGTAAAGGGGTAATAGAGGATATATCCTGCCAGTAAATGAGTAATAGAGGATATATTCTGTCAGTAAATGAGTAATAGAGGATATAATCTGTCAGTAAAGGAGTAATAGAGGATATATCCTGTCAGTAAAGGAGTAATAGAGGATATATCCTGTCAGTAAAGGGGTAATAGAGGATATATCCTGTCAGTAAAGGGTAATAGAGGATATAATCTGTCAGTAAATGAGCAATAGAGGATATATTCTGTCAGTAAAGGAGTAATAGAGGATATATTCTGTCAGTAAATGAGCAATAGAGGATATATTCTGTCAGTAAAGGAGTAATAGAGGATATATTCTGTCAGTAAAGGAGTAATAGAGGATATATCCTGTCAGTAATTGAGTAATAGAGGATATATCCTGTCAGTAAAGGAGTAATAGAGGATATATCCTGTCAGTAAAGGAGTAATAGAGGATATACAGTGGAGGAAATAAGTATTTGATCCCTTGCTGATTTTGTAAGTTTGCCCACTGTCAAAGTCATGAACAGTCTAGAATTTTTAGGCTAGGTTAATTTTACCAGTGAGAGATAGATTATATAAAAAAAAAAAATCACATTGTCAAAATTATATATATTTATTTGCATTGTGCACAGAGAAATAAGTATTTGATCCCTTTGGCAAACAAGACTTAATACTTGGTGGCAAAACCCTTGTTGGCAAGCACAGCAGTCAGACGTTTTTTGTAGTTGATGATGAGGTTTGCACACATGTTAGATGGAATTTTGTCCCACTCCTCTTTGCAGATCATCTGTAAATCATTAATATTTCGAGGCTGTCGCTTCCCAACTCGGATCTTCAGCTCCCTCCATAAGTTTTCGATGGGATTAAGGTCTGGAGACTGGCTAGGCCACTCCATGACCTTAATGTGCTTCTTTTTGAGCCACTCCTTTGTTGCCTTGGCTGTATGTTTCGGGTCATTGTCGTGCTGGAAGACCCAGCCACGAGCCATTTTTAATGTCCTGGTGGAGGGAAGGAGGTTGTCACTCAGGATTTGACGGTACATGGCTCCATCCATTCTCCCATTGATGCGGTGAAGTAGTCCTGTGCCCTTAGTAGAGAAACACCCCCAAAACATAATGTTTCCACCTCCATGCTTGACAGTGGGGACGGTGTTCTTTGGGTCATAGGCAGCATTTCTCTTCCTCCAAACACGGCGAGTTGAGTTAATGCCAAAGAGCTCAATTTTAGTCTCATCTGACCACAGCACCTTCTCCCAATCACTCTCAGAATCATCCAGATGTTCATTTGCAAACTTCAGACGGGCCTGTACATGTGCCTTCTTGAGCAGGGGGACCTTGCGGGCACTGCAGGATTTTAATCCATTACGGCGTAATTTGTTACCAATGGTTTTCTTGGTGACTGTGGTCCCAGCTGCCTTGAGATCATTAACAAGTTCCCCCCGTGTAGTTTTCGGCTGAGCTCTCACCTTCCTCAGGATCAAGGATACCCCACGAGGTGAGATTTTGCATGGAGCCCCAGATCGATGTCGATTGACAGTCATTTTGTATGTCTTCCATTTTCTTACTATTGCACCAACAGTTGTCTCCTTCTCACCCAGCGTCTTACTTATGGTTTTGTAGCCCATTCCAGCCTTGTGCAGGTCTATGATCTTGTCCCTGACATCCTTAGAAAGCTCTTTGGTCTTGCCCATGTTGTAGAGGTTAGAGTCAGACTGATTCATTGAGTCTGTGGACAGGAGTCTTTTATACAGGTGACCATGTAAGAGCTGTCTATAATGCAGGCACCAAGTTGATTTGGAGCGTGTAACTGGTCTGGAGGAGGCTGAACTCTTAATGGTTGGTAGGGGGTCACATACTTATTTCTCTGTGCACAATGCAAATAAATATATATAATTTTGACTATGTGATTTTCTGTTTTTTTTAAATATAATCTATCTCTCACTGGTAAAATTAACCTAGCCTAAAAATTCTAGACTGTTCATGACTTTGACAGTGGGCAAACTTACAAAATCAGCAAGGGATCAAATACTTATTTCCTCCACTGTACATACCTCCCAACTTTTAAGTATCACAAAGAGGGACAATTTTTTTCTTTTAAGCCACGCCTCTAATCCCACCAAATCCCCGCCCATACATACCGGATTCCACTCACACTGTATCATGCTCCCATAGTGCCTCCCACACAGTATAATACCAAATAGCTGCCCCATACAGTAAAATGCCCATACAGATGCCCCCATAAAGTATAATGCCCCATACAGTATAATGCCCCATAACTGCCCCATACAGCTTAATGCCTCAATAGCCTCCCCATACAGTAAATGCCCCCATAGCTGTTCCATACAGTAAATGCCCCCTAGCTGCCCTTATACAGTATAATACCCCCAAAGCTGCCCCTAGTGCCAGTGCCCATATATAAAGTGCCAGTGCCCTCTCGATAGTGCCACAGTGCCCATGTAGATAGTGCCCCTATATAGTGCCACAGTTTCCCTGTAGATAGTGCTACCCCCACCCTGTAGATAGTGCTACCCCCACACTGTAGATAGTGCTACCCCCACCCTGTAGATAGTGCTACCCCCACCCTGTAGATAGTGCTACCCCCACACTGTAGATAGTGCTACCCCCACCCTGTAGATAGTGTTACCCCCACCCTGTAGATAGTGCTACCCCCACCCTGTAGATAGTGCTACCCCCACCCTGTAGATAGTGCTACCCCCATCCTGTAGATAGTGCTACCCCCACCCTGTAGATAGTGCTACACCCACCCTGTAGATAGTGCTACCCCCACCCTGTAGATAGTGCTACCCCCACCCTGTAGATAGTGCTACCCCCACCCTGTAGATAGTGCCACAGTGCCCATGTAAATAGTGCCACCACCCTGTAGACCGCGCCATTGAGACTCCCACTAGAAGCGGAATCCCCAGCCAGAGCATAGGTCGGGGATTCTGCTCCTAGAGGGAAGCCCTGATGTTACTGTCCATATATGGACAGTGACGTCAGTGGATACTCCTTGAGCGAATCCCTGTTGCCGACTCTGGCCGGGGATTCCGCTCCAGGAGGAGCCACTAACGTCAATGTCCAGATCATCGGCAACGGGGATTCCGCTCAAGGAGTAGCCACTAATTCTGAAACAGGAAACTATCAGCTCCCTGCTTCAGAATTAGTTCTCCTCCGCTCGCCGAAGGCTCCCCGGCATCGTTGCCAACCTCCACTTCAGAAATTTCTGGACAACTGAGCTAAAAATCACGGACATACCAAAAGTTTTACGGGCACATTACAAAATCACGAGTAAGGCCCCGTGCACACGACCGAAAATTTCGTCCGTAATTACGGACCCATTCATTTCTATGGCCGTAGAAACCTTCCGTAAAAAATAGGACATGTCCAATTTTTTTATTTTATGGGCCATGGTCCTATACTTTATAATGGGAACACGGTCCGCAAATGCGGATGACTGTCCGCGGCCGGCCGTGCCCGTGATCACAGATTGTAATTAGGGGCACGGTCGTGTGCACGGGCCCTCAGTGATAATAAAGAGAATAACTAACACCTTTTATAAGTGATCACACGAGAGGGAGAAGAAGAAGACGAGTGCGGGCACAACTGAAGTGAAATTAAAAAACGATTAAAGCAAGGCTTCATTCACACTGGCGTTTCTATACGTTTATCTCCCTCCCGTCAGAGGAAGAGAGGATCGATACGTTACACGGAAAGCAACGGTTCCGTTAGAATTACCATTGACTTCAAAGGTGATTCTTTTGTATCAGTTGCTTTCCGTTTGTCTCCGTTCGCTAAGTTTCCGTTTTTTTTAAAGGAAACAAAAGTGCCATCTGCAGAAGTTTTATTTCCGTTCAAGAGAACAAAAACCTAGCGAACGGAGACAAACGGAAAGCAACTGATACAAAAGAGTTACCATTATATTCAATGGTAATTCTAATGGAACCGTTGCTTTCCGTGTAATGTATCGATCCCCTTTACCCTGATGGAAGAGAGATAAACGTATATTAATGCCAGTGTGAACTTAGACTAATACGACTAAGATATTAATAATATTAAAAAAATTTAAACCGGGTTTTGAACTACCGACCTTTCAGCTGTAAGGCAGACAAGCTGACCACTGCACTATAGAAGCCGTCTTATCCAATAGCTGGGGGTTAATTCAATAACAGCGGGGGGTTAATTCAATAACAGCGGGCACTGTCTCAGTCTTTCCTGCCGGCAACATCTGTCTGCTGCGCGCGGGTGGTGACTGGTCAGAGACTCACAGTCAGACTGGCAGCTGCCACATGCAGTGTGCACTGGGAGTGACTGGGAGACTCAACAGTCACAGCCCCGCTTGTAGCTTTCCCACGATAATTAAGCAGAGGAAAGCTACAAGCGCGGCTGTGACTAGTGAGTCGGACACTCAATCCACCCGCACCCCTCTGCCTGGTCTCTAGACATGAGGTCAGGTCCAAGTGACTCACGTTACTGGTCCCGGCACCGACCCAATGACGGTCCGTGTGTCTCTGACTGAGGTCACCCCAGTCAGAGACAGTTGGCAGCCCTGCTCCCCGGACACAATGCTACTTTAAGCCCTGTGCTCGGGGAAGCCATTGACAGTACTGTCCATATATGGACAGTGACATCAGTGGCTAATCCTTGAATGGAATTCCCGCCGTTGCCGACTCTGGCCGGGGATTCCGCTCATAAATGGACAGTACTGTCAAGGGCTTGCCCGAGCACAGTGCTTACAATAGCACTGTGCCCGGGGAGCCCTCGGCGAGCGGAGGAGCTCCCTCTGCTCGTCCGCTATGAACTAATTCTGAAGCAGGGAGCTGATGGTTCCCTTCTTCAGAATTAGTTTGACAGCGGGACATACCCCCGTCCGCCCGGAATCCGGGACTGTACCATTGAATCTGGGACGGTTGGGAGGTATGTGCATATCCTGTATGGAAATGACCATCCTCGAAGTACCTTGAACCATCCACAAAGAGAATAATGTCAGGGTTATGTAATGGTGAATCCTTGACAGTCTCCTGGGCCATAAGGGCCATGCAATTGTCAAAAATATTTGAATATCTTTATATGTGTGAACCGAAAGGTTCTTAATATTTACTACTATGGACAGGTGTAACTGGAGCTTACAGAACTGCTGAAACAACAGCCTACAGGGGGACGGCTATTCTATTCTAAGGGCATGTTCACACGGCCCGAAAAACTGCAGAAAAATCGGAAGCAGCACGGCTCCAAACATCTGCCCATTGATTTCAATGGGAAAAACGGCGTTCTGTTCCGATGGAGCATTTTTTGCGGCGTTTTTTTACGCGTGCAGGACACTTCTTGGGACGTTTTTGGATAGACTCTATTGAAAAAAGCTCCAAAAACGGCCGAAAAACACACGTTTTTTTCAGGCGCAATTTCTGCCTCAAAATTCCCTTTGGAAGTTTGAGGCAGATTTTCCTCTCCCTATACGCCGATTTTTGCTGTGTTTTTCGCTGAGTTTTTCATGGTGTTTTTCGCCCTTGGCAATTGAGCGCCGCAGACATAAAATGCCGCGAAATACGCTTTCTCTGCCTCCCATTGATGTCAATGGGAGGTCAGAGGCGTAAACGCCCGAAGGTAGGGCATGTCCCTTCTTTCTCCCGCGAGACGGAAATCAATGGGAGACATTTTTGGGCCGTTTTTGATGAGTTTTGCGGCGCGGTTTCCGCGTCAAAAAACTCGTCAAAAAACTCAGTGTGAACCCAGCCGTAGAAAAGTTTTACATTTAGGCTGGATTCACACGAGCGTTGCGCAAACACCATTTGACAGCTGCGTGTGTCATCCGTGTCTGATGCGCGGCTGCGTGATTTTCACGCAGCCGCCATCATAGAGATGAGGCTAGTCGACGCCCGTCACTGTCCAAGGTGCTGAAAGAGCTAACTCTTTCAGCACCCTCGACAGTGAATGCCGTGAAAAAAAGAAAAAGTTCGTACTTACCGAGAACTTCCCGGCCGTTGCCTTGGTGACGCGTCCTTGGTGACGCGCCTCTCGACATCGGGCCCCACCTCCCTGGATGACGCGCCAGTCCATGTGACCGCTGCAGGCTGTGCTTGGCCTGTGATTGGCTGGAGCTGTCACTTGGCCTGAATTGTCATCCCGGGAGGTCAGACTGGAGGAAGACGCCGGGAGTTATCGGTAAGTCAGAACTTCGTTTTTTTTCTACAGGTTTTCATGTATATTGGGATCGGTAGTCACTGTCCATGGTGCTGAAACAGTTTAACTCTTTCTGCACCATGGACAGTGACTATCTCCTGATGTCGCGTACCGATAATTTTTTTGCCGGGTTCGGCCAAATCGAGTTCGGCCGAACCCGGTGAAGTTCGGTTCGCTTGTCCGGCTTCGCTAATCGCAAAGACACTCCGTTTGGATGTTCGGAAACAGAAAAGCACGTGGTGCTTTTCGGTTTACATTCATCCTTTTGACAGCTGTTGCCCAAACACGCAGTTCGCACGGAAGTGCTTCCGTGCGACATGCGTGGTTTTCACGCACCCATTGACTTCAATGGGTGCGTGATGCGTTGAAAACGCTGAATCAACGGACATGTCGTGAGTTTTTTGCAACGGAGCAACGCTGCGCAAAAAACGCTGCCATGTCTGCACGGCCCCATTGACTAATATAGCTACGGGCAACGCACGTGAAAATCACGCGCGTTGCACGCGCGTATTTTACGTTCATCTGAATAAGCCCTTATGATTACTTTATCTAATGAAGACTAAAACTGTGTATCTATAAAGCCTTGACTAACAAAATGTCTAATATGTTTTATTACTAAGATAACTGACATTATATATGAGGAGGGGGTTGCGGAATTCCAGAAAAAACGGAGATTAGAATTTCCAGACAGAGGTTTAACTTCTAATTAGTTGTCAATTGTGATATATGAAGCAAAATGTAACAAGAACTAGTCCAGACATGTTATTCTCAGACTATGTATAAAAACTCTGTCATTCAGGATGGAGGGAGACATTTCGCCATAATGTCTCCTTATCGATAAGAATAAGGGGATGTTCACACGACATATTTTCGGCCGTTGTTCGGGCCGTAAACGCTCGAAAACGGCCGAAAAATCGCAAGCAGAACGCCTCCAAACATCTGACCATTGATTTCAATGGGAAAACGGCGTTCTCTACCCACAAAGCGTTTTTACACATAAAAAAAACGGCCACAAAAAAGAAGTGCAGGACACTTCTTGGGAAGTTTTTGGAGCCGTTTTCCATAGACTCTATTGAGAAAAGGTCCAAAAACAGCCGTAAAAAACGCAGCGAAAATCGCGAGTGGCACAAAAAACTTCTGAAAATCAGGAGCTGTTTTCTGTTGAAAACAGTTCCGTATTTTGAGAAGTTTTTGACTCTGCGTGTGAACATGGCCTAAAGACGCGCATCATCTCTATTCAGATGACTCCTTGAAAATCCAATTGCATCCCCTCCCCCTCGTACTGCAGGAAACTCATCCAATGCTTCCAGTGACCAGGGATAGACCATGCGTCGGGACGGAGATAGACCATGCGAAGGGACGAAGTCAGAAATAGTTGAACTTGATAGACAGAAACGGTGGAACTTGTCAAACCAGGTTAAAGGTAAAGTTACTAACCATAAATTCTTGGGCAAAAAATGAAAGGTGTAGCCGGCGTGTAACTGCTGCCTGAAAATCATAACTGCATGGAACAGTCACACTTGCTAAAGCAAATGAAGGTCGTCCTTCAGAAATGTTAGAAAGATCTTGGAGATGTCTGTCTGTAAGGTCCTGTTCACACCTGCATCAGGGCATTCTGTTGTTCTGCTCTGTCAGAGGAGCAGAAAAAGGGACTGCCGGAGGAGAGGAGCAGAACAAGGGACTTCCGGAGGAGAGGAGCAGAACATGGGACTGCCGGAGGAGAGGAGCAGAACAAGGGACTGCCGGAGGAGAAGAGCAGAACAAGGGACTGCCGGAGGAGAGGAGCAGAACAAGGGACTGCCGGAGGAGAGGAGCAGAACAAGGGACTGCCGAAGGAGAGGAGCAGAACAAGGGACTGCCGGAGGAGAGGAGCAGAACAAGGGACTGCCGAAGGAGAGGAGCAGAACAAGGGACTGCTGGAGGAGAGGAGCAGAACAAGTGACTTCCGGAGGAGAGGAGCAGAACATGGGACTGCCGGAGGAGAGGAGCAGAACAAGGGACTGCCGGAGGAGAGGAGCAGAACAAGGGACTGCCGGAGGAGAGGAGCAGAACAAGGGACTGCCGGAGTCGAGGAGCAGAACAAGGGACTGCCGGAGGAGAGGAGCAGAACAAGGGACTGCCGGAGGAGAGGAGCAGAACAAGGGACTGCCGGAGGAGAGGAGCAGAACAAGGGAGCCGGGCTCCTAGCAACATGGTTATATACGACGCTAGGAGTCTCTGCCTCTCCGTGGAACTACTGTCCCGTACTAAAAACATGATTACAGTTCGGGACAGTTGTCCGGCAGGGACTCCTAGCGTCGTACATAAGTATGATGCTAGGAGCCCGGCTCCCTGCAGTGTGTTCGTTCCGGGACTTGTGGCTAAAACGCCTCCATTACGTCTGAAAAGAGGTTGTGTGCACATACCCTTAGACGCACCCAGGTTTTAGACACCAGGAAATAGCAAAAAATTATTTCATATTTTACTACTTTAAGGCCATGTTCACACGCTAAACCAAAAACGTCTGAAAATACGGAGCAGGTTTCAAGGGAAAACAGCTCCTGATTTTCAGATGTTTTTGAAGCCACTCGCTTTTTTTGCGCCGTTTTTTATGGTCGTTTTGGAGCGGTTTTTCTATAGAGTCTATGAAAAACGGCTCCAAAAACATCTCAAGAAGTGACATGCACTTCTTTTTTGTGGGCGTTTTTTTACACGGTTGTAAAAAAACGGCCCGTCGGAACAGAACGCTGTTTTTCACATTGAACTCAATGGGCAGATGTTTGGAGGCGTTCTGCTTCCGATTTTTCCCCGAAAAATGGCCGAAAATAAGCCGTGTGAACATCCCCTTACAAAGAAAAAACTATTTGTTAAAAAAAACTTGTTCTGCTTGACGACATTTTGAGGGTCATAACTTATGTTTTTTCATCGATTTGAGCGGTGTGATGGATTATTTTTTGCGGGACGAGCTGCAGTTTTTATTGCCACAATTTTTTGGTACAAACGATTTTTTGATCACATTTTATTTCCTTTTTTTTTACGCTATTCACCCTGCAAGTCAGGCCTTATTCACACGAACGTATATATATTACGTCCGTGCTACGCGCGTCGCACGGACCTATGTAAGTGAATGGGGCCGTTCAGACAGTCCGTGATTTTCACGCAGCGTGTGTCCGCTGCGTAAAATTTATGACATGTCCTATACTTGCCCGTTTTTCGCGCATCACGCATGACGCACGGAAGCACTTCCAGGTGCCGTGCGTGATTCGCACTACAGTAGTAAAATAAATGAAAATGAAACAAGAAAAGCAACTCCTGCTTTTATGTTTGTAAACATATGCGCGGAAATCACGCAGGCACGCACCACATACTGATGCCACACAGAACTTTTGCGCGGTGTTTTTTGCGCACGCAAAACGGACACGCTCATGTGAATAAGGCCTTGTGAAGGATGGTTTATTTGCTTATATTCTCTGTATGAAATTACATTGTGAATTATCACGCAGGAGGCCGAATTACTAAGATATGTATTATGTGAAAGTGATTATAATAATGTTTAAATGATTTAGTTTCGTGCAGCAGCCATCTTGTCTGGAGTTCCCATCTTGTCTGGAGTTCCCATCTTGTCTGGAGTTCCCATCTTGTCTGGAGTTCCCATCTTGTCTGGAGTTCCCATCTTGTCTGGAGTTCCCATCTTGGTTCTTTTGTAGTGAATAGGAAAGTCATTGTTCCTTTAATACAAGTAATGTTGATTTTGTATGTTTTATCTTTGACCTTGGTTCCCGTGCGAAGTTGGACAGGGAGTGAGATGGGAGTGAGATGGGAGTGAGAAGGGAGGGTGGCAAGTATGCGTGAGGGAAGGTCTCCCCCATCTCCACGAGGACATTCTGTCCAAGAGAGATAAGGCCACCTGCAAACCTAATGTGTGAAGAATTATAATGATGTATCTGGGATGTATTTTATTGTATGTTTTTTACTGAATAACAAATATTGTTACATTGTCTCTGATTGGTTAACCTCAAGCCGACACCCCTTCTGAATTTCAGTATTACAGTTTGAGTTTGGTAATAAATCCTTCAGAGCAGTATTTTTGAACATATCAGCGTGTCTGTGTGTTTTCTTCTCCTCTCTCGATATATATCGGTGAAATATCCTAATTAGGATACTGAATATTGGGGTCTGGCCTTGAGAGTCTGTTGGGACTCGTATAAATTTTAGTCTAATATATTTTGAGCCATTGATTTCCACGACAGTAATGGTGCCGATAATACCGGGGAGATTGCTTGTCTGATAAGCTGTCACTGGAGAGGTCTGGCTTTGCATCTGTGAATTACAAAAAAACCGCGGTGAGCAGTGGGTTGAAAGATGGATCCAAAAAGGTATGTTGAAGCTTTTTGTGTGATGAAGGATTGCAGGTGTGTACCAGTTGTATGCATTGCCAGACTGGCATAAGGTGGGAATCAGTACAGACTGATTTCTAGCACATGATAATCCGGCATATACACTTTGATGTAAAATAACATCCAAGTAATTAAGTCTGTAGTAGTATAACATCAGACCGCTGGATTGAATACCGTTGTAATATAACATCCTGTATTCAATGAATGACCCTGACACTTATCCCAGGTGCCACCTGTGTCGTAGTAGTAATTACAGTGAAGGACATTGGTATTGGCTCAGACCCTGAGCCCCTAAAGAAATCATCACCAACATACATAACAGCCCCCTAAACTACAACCCACAGAGTGAACGGCTGAGCGGGGAGGATAATATATATGTTACCAAATATAATTTGAATGTGAAACCATTGCAAAGTGCTAGAGGAAAGAGTTTGGGATATATGCTACATCACGGGCTGTATGAACCAAAAGACACACCCCGGCAGCAAGTGTTCTGCATAAGTGAATGTGACCAACTCCTGCTTCAATCAATGGAGGTTCATGAATGTTGATTGTGTTGAAGAATTTGCTCTTGCAATTGTTGATTGGCAGCATTTTGTCTGTT
This sequence comes from Rhinoderma darwinii, assembly GCF_050947455.1. Lineage (NCBI taxonomy): Eukaryota > Metazoa > Chordata > Amphibia > Anura > Rhinodermatidae > Rhinoderma > Rhinoderma darwinii. The sequence continues at coordinate 6,229,386 of NC_134690.1, read as the reverse complement.
CTTGATGTTCAATACAGTGAGGGATCAGAGGAAAGGGGATCCTACTGCTAGAATGTCTGGAGGAATGACTTTTGATATCGTATTGGTAAGACAGTCTAGGAGATAGACTGGTCTGAGATATCTGTCGGCAAACGTGGCCTGTTTGCCTGGAGGTGGATGATAGAATGGTTTGTGGAAAGTTGAGAAGTTAAAAGGACAAAGCAGGTGATTACAGGTGGTTACAAGTAAGATGATGTGAGAGAACAATTTGAATACAGGTGTAAATTTTCATTGGAAGAGTGAAGAAAACGGAGCAGCCGGGTACATTGCAGTGACTAATGTGTGTCAGAACGGGGGAGTGTAATGTGAACGGGTGCGATGTGACATCTGTGTGATGTGTGTAATGTGATGTGACATCTGTGTGATGTGTGCAATGTAACATGTGTGATGTGATGAGACATCTGTGTGATGTGTGTAATGTAGCATGTGTGATGTGATGAGACATCTGTGTGATGTGTGATACATATGTGATGTGATGAGACATCTGTGTGATGTGTGCAATGTAACATGTGTGATGTGTGATACATATGTGATGTGATGAGACATCTGTGTGATGTGTGTAATGTAACATGTCTGAGGTTTGAAACTAGTGGCCACAATAAAGCAGATCTATATTGTATGTTCTTATCTTTAACAGCAGTAATGTCTAACATTTTTAGTGTTTTGTGTATGGGGTTAAAATCAGTTCCTCTCCGTAATGGAATGTTTCTTATCTTTGCGCACGCGCTGTCGTCTGTAACTACACCAAGCGAGAAAAATATTACAGCCGGCTGGATCTGTCTGTAAAAAGATAAAAGTTACGCTGCATATTTATGTGTTATGATGTGATAAGATTTAATGTTGTAATGTTTTGATGTTGATTCAAGTGAATTAAAATACAGATATTGTGAGACACGGGGTCTTGATGATGTATGTGCCCCCTCTGTTCCCTATTTTTATGTATAGTTTATTGGTTTGCAGTAATTAATATTACCAGATATATTATTTTCCGTTTTATTGAATAACTAATTACATATTTTTTGTTTTCACACATGAGGCACGTGCTATAGTGCTGCCTAAATGTTATTTTTGAAAATGTGAGATGTTAAACTAGTGCCCCCCCCCCCCCCCCCCCGATAGAGTGCCCAATCTCATTATGTTGACCTGTAATTTTGAACCCTGCTACATTACTTTCGCAGAGTCCAAATAAGAGGGAGTAGTGAAGGGACTGATCAGGTAGTTTTTGTTTTGAATTAATGAATTTGGTTCTAGGAGGTCTACAAAATGTGTATGAGACCCCAATGAGTAATCCAGATTAAATGTGTATGAGACCCCAATGAGTAATCCAGATTAAATGTGTATGACAGTAACGTACATTTTGAGGTTTTTCTGTGTAGATGGTTCCAGATCCTTCCAGAACGGTGAATATGGCACTGGGTAAGCTGTGCTGTAGTCTCCACCCAATATGAGGTTTTGTGTAAGAGACCATCCCCCTCCAGCAAATTTACACAGGCGGCCGAGGTGACGTCACTCACAGATGAGTCTTTACAGATTTAGATGGGGAGAAGGCAAAACAAAAAAATTGTCTGAACATTGTTCATTTCATGCCAGATTTCAGTAACATATTTTGTTTGTTTTTGTATTAATCAGGTATTTACAGGACCTGGTGGGTGGGATTTACAAGTGTTCTGGATCATCAGATGAATGTGGAACAATAAAACTCCACCCTTTTGAAATGTTCTATCTATATGTGACATGGGTTTCCAATGTAAATTTGTAATGAAGAGATATTTTATCATACAGTATGTACAAGACAGGATACGAGGCACCAGGTAAATCATCCAGAAACCACTCTCACCTTCTTGTTCATCTCAAGGAGCGGAGCTGAAGGTGTTCGCTGAGGCTGTAACCTGGCAGAAGGTAAGACGGCCGACATTTACACTGACTCTAGGTACGCTTTTGGCATCGCCCACAATTATGGGTCCATTGGTAGTAGGAACTTTATTGGATCATCGGGTAAGCCAATTGAGAGAGCGAGAGAAGACAGACCTGACAACAAGGATATGTGCAGTCAGGTGTCAGTAAATTGGCTTGTCCCTGGATACAATAATGCCACCACTAGGTTTGTAGCAGCCGGCATGATGTGCGCACGGCATGACATAGGTAAAACAGCAAAGGTACCTGTGAAAAGTGCAGCCCGGCCAGATTACCCATCCCAGCGACTGCAGAACATACAACTACCCGAGGTAGAAGTGTATGACAATGTGCTCGTGTGTGTAGACCTGTTCTAAGGGGGGCCTGAAGCCCTGCCAGTATCTTCAGTGGAATAGTTTTTACCCCAAGTATTGACCTGGTGTTTGTACAATGATAAGATGTCAGCAGTTCTCCAGATGTTGTCCTAAAGTTAGTTTGTTTAATAACTGTATTTAAGAAGTGTTGTGGGAATATTAAATACTGAAGTTAAGTTTTATGTAAAGTTCTGGATCAGCCTTAGCATTGGACTATTGGAGGCGTCAGATAAAGGTACAGAAGTGGAATATTCCCATTAGAAAAATTTTTTAGTTATTTGTTTTTTGTTGTTGTTATTGTGAAAGGAAAATTTGGTGCAGTGTACGTGTGTGTGTGTGTGTGTATATATATATATATATATATATATATATATATATATATATAAGAAAAATGAGTTTGCATGTATCATTTCTAGTTATTGCTCAATGTGAACGTTTGATGTAAAGATGTTATTTGTTAATATTTTTTTTCAAAATAATTATTTGATTAAGATCAATTAATGATTATACAATGAAAAAGATTGTTCTCCAAAGGAAGAGTCCAACTGGGAGCGGAAGGCGTGAGAACCAGATTCTAACAGATTGTGGACGGATAAAGGCAGGTAAACAGGTAACACCCAAGGCATTCTTGATGGCACTTGTATTGATGGTGTATGACCTCACATATGCCCCAAGACTGCAAGGATCGACATGGTAAGATCTAATTGGTATGTCCCAGGCTTTACAGCTGTTGCTGCTAAATTCTGTTAGACCTGTTTGATTTGCCTACAGAACAGTCCTGGCAGACCGGTGCCAACCTTATCATACCCGCCTCCCGCGAAGAGAAGAGACCTTGAGAGGCCTTCCCATGCAATACAAATTAGAGTAAGACAACTTGGTTTGCGACATTTGTCAGATAAACATGTGGAATCTGTGTATATTTTTGTGAGTTGGAGATGTTCCAGGTAATCAGCTTTGATCAAGGTACAAATCCTGCTGGAAAGTGTGACAACAAGTGCAAATGAAATGTACCCAGTAACTACACATCTTCTAGGTGCTTTGTCCATTAGAACAGAGAAGTTTTTCTTACATAAAGGTGTTTGTTTGATTTAGTTTAAGGGCCTGACATTGTTATTGTATGTACTTAGAACAACTTTTATAGTACGTAGATGTTATCACCAGATTAGTATTTATTTTAACAATTGACAAGGGTTGGGGGTCCCCGGCAAGTGCCGGTAAATATGATCTAAAAGACTTTTAATACGATGAACTCCATCACTGAGGTGCAGCAGGCGCAGCCGGAGCCAATACAACGCGTTTGTCATGAACTGACGGCAGTGTCACAATTCTAAGCAGCCGCCCAGACAAGTAAATTACCGGAGGAAGAGGAGAGATGTGGAGGGTTTGTGGTAGTCACAATAAAACTCCACTAATCCGTCTACGTGGGATCTCACCCCAGGCTCACAGTATGAGGAGCTATGTACAGCCCGGTGACGTATACTAAAAGAGACGGTGTCTGACAGATGAGAAGGACCAAACCAAGTCCTGATGACATCAGCAAAGTTCAAAGTAAAGACCAAAGACCTGAGTGAATCCATCAGCAGTATCAAGTGTTCTAATCAGAAGACAGGAGAAGAAGAGGACGATGATGTACAGGACTTGTCAATGCACTGGTGGGACCCTATACCAAAACCGGACATTGGTGATGGCATCATATTAGTTGTGGCCCTATTGATATATTGTTTGAGTTTTATAATCATAATATATAATTTCTGTAATTTAATATGAGAAAAAGGGGGGTTTGTGAAGGATGGTTTATTTGCTTATATTCTCTGTATGAAATTACATTATGAATTATCAAGCAGGATGCCGAATTACTAAGATATGTATTATGTGAAAGTGATGATAATGATGTTTAAATGATTTAGCATGATGTAACAAATATTGTTACATTGTCTCTGATTGGTTAACCTCAAGCCGACACCCCTTCTGAATTTCAGTTTAACAGTTTGAGTTTGGTAATAAATCCTTCAGAGGAGCATTTTGAACATATAAGCAGAGTCTGTGTGTTTTCTTCTCCTCTCTCGATATATATCGGTGAAATATCCTAATTAGGATACTGAATATTGGGGTCTGGCCTGAGAGTCTGTTGGGACTCGTATAAATTTCAGTCTAATGTATTTTGAGCCATTGATTTCCACGACAGCCTTAAATAATGGTATATTGTAATAGCTCGGACTTTTACGGACGCAGCGATTCCAATTTTTTACATTATGCTTAGAATAAAACGTTGTTTTTTTAACTATTAATATATTTTTTTTACAGTCCTGAAAATGTATGTAACCTGTTTTTTTTTTTACACATTTGACCGCGGCATTTAACTAGTTAAACGGCCAGGAACAGCACGACCGCTGTTCTTGACCGTTAGACCAGCGTGTCAGCTGTAGAACACAGCTGACACCTGCATCTCCAAACTTCACCCCCCCCCCCGCATCTGTCAGGAAGGTGTTAATTAAGGAAGCGGTCAGGGGGGTCTGCTGACTGATGACTATAAGACGCAGGGACTATTTAGCAGGATTTATTCTTGCTAAAAACGGCGTCTTATAGTCCGAAAAATACGGTAAATAAGCTGCAATACCAGACACAACCATGGACAAGAGTGGCGCTGTTTCTAGGGGAAGAGAATAAACTCTTTTTTCTAATCCCAGAGAACCCCATTAATACCCAAGAGCGCCGCCGCCCTACTGTTACGTGTTAGAGATGTGTTATACAGTGATATTTGCTGATACTCTATTGTAAACATTACTGCATGGCTTAATTTACGATCCGAATCCATGTCACTCTGCTGTTGATTGCTTTAGCCTTGTTTTGTCAGTGACTATTTTCTGCTCCAGTAAATACACAATAATAAACCTTAATAAAAATATTAGTCACCCCAACATATTGTGGGCGGGGGGCTCAAATGTGGCCCTTGACTCCATCAAAGGGCCACACATCACAATATGCCGGAGGATTTATTCACTTGCACCCTAATATATCCCCCCCTAATATATCTCACCCCTGGTCAGACGCCATTGTTACCAGATCATAAATGTTATTCATCTTACCGGTCACTAGTTTTAGGCCTCATGCACACGACCGTAGCCATGTGCACGCGGCCATTATTTTCAATCAGCCCGGAAAGAAAGAACGGACATGCCTTATTACGGCCGTGTTCTGCGGTGCGGGCTCCCGGGCCATGCATGGACCGTAAAAACTACGGTCGTGTGCATGGCCCCATAGAAATGAATGGGGCCGCAATTCTCCCGTGGATTTTCGGGGGAATTGCGGCCGCAAAAGCACGTTCGTGTGCATGGGGCCTAAGGGTATGTTCACACGGCCTATTTACGGACGTAAATCGGGCGTTTTTGCCCCGAATTACGCCCGAAAATAGCGCCTCAATAGCGCTGACAAACATCTGCCCATTGAAAGCAATGGGCAGACGTTTGTCTGTTCACACGAGGCGTATATTTACGCGCCGCTGTCAAAAGACGGCGCGTAAATAGACGCCCGCGTCAAAGAAGTGACCTGTCACTTCTTTGGCCGTAATTGGAGCCGTTATTCATTGACTCCAATGAATAGCAGCGCTAATTACGCCCGTAATTGACGCGGCGTTCAAGCGCCTGCACATGCCGGTACGGCTGAAATTACGGGGATGTTTTCAGGCTGAAACATCCCCGTAATTTCAGCCGTTACGGACCCCCGCCGTGTGAACATACCCTAACTGTTATAGCTGATCAGTATTTATCTAGTAACCTAAGGCCCTGTTCACACAGAGTTTTTTTGTAGGCAGAAAATTCTGCCTCAAAATTCCGTTTGGAATTTTGAGGCAGATTTTGATCTGCCTGCATGCCGTTTGCCGCGAATTTCGCTGCATTTTTGCCCGCTGCGCTCAATGGCCGTGGGTGAAAAACGCCACAGGCAAAAACGCAGCGAAATACACTTTCTCTGCCTCCCATTGATGTCAGTGGGAGGTCAAAGGCGTAAACGCCCGAAGATAGGGCATGTCGCTTCTTTTTTCCTCGAGCGTTTTTACCGCTTGCAGGAAAAAAACGCCTCTGCCTTCTATTGAAATCAATGGGAGGCATTTTCGGACGTTTTTTGGCGCGTTTTCCAACTTTTGAGGCAGATTTTGATCTGCCTGCACGTCGTTTGCCACGAATTTGGCTGCATTTTTGCCCGCTGCGCTCAATGGCCGTGGGTGAAAAACGTCGCAAAAAAACTAAGCGAAATACGATTTCTCTGCCTCCTATTGATGTCAATGGGAGGTCAGAGACGTAAACGGCCCAAGATAGGGCATGTCGCTTCTTTTTCTTTTAAAATCAATGGGAGGTGTTTTCAAACTTTTTTGGCGCGTGTCTTGTATTAGGCTGGATTCACACGAGCATGTTCGGTCCGTAAAGGACGGAACGTATTTCGGCCGCAAGTCCCGGACCGAACACAGTGCAGGGAGCCGGGCTCCTATGATCATAGTTATGTACGACGCTAGGAGTCCCTGCCTCGCTGCGGGACAACTGTCTCGTACTGTAATCATGATTACAGTACGGGACAGTTGTCCCGCAGCGAGGCAGGGACTCCTAGCGTCGTACATAACTATGATGCTAGGATCCCGGCTCCCTGCACTGTGTTCGGTCCGGGACTTGCGGCCGAAATACGTTACGTCCTTTATGGACCGAACATGCTGGTGTGAACCCAGCCTTACTAGGATAAAACTGGAAAAATAAAAAAGGGGTTTTCTGTAAATGAAGCGAAATCAGTGTATAAATAATTAGTTCTACAACTTTCTAATAGACTTTGGGGGGGAAATTATTAAACAATCCACCAATTTTCTGGTGTAGAAAAGTCACAATTAGATTTTTACAACGCCTCTCGCACGTTTAAAAAAAGTGGGCGGAGCTCAGTGAGAGGGGCAGGGCCACCCGCAACCTGTCAAATTTAGGCCTCATTTACACGAGCGTATTATACGCGCGTGCGACGCGCGTGCTTTTCACGCGTGTCGTACGCACCTATAATAGTCTATGGGGCTGTTTAGACGATGCGTGAATTTTGCGCTGCGTGAGTGCGTTGCGTAAAACTCACGACATGTTCTATATTCTTGCGTTTTTCATGCAACACGCACCCATTGACTTCAATGGGTGCGTGAAAACAACGCATGCCACACGGACGTTCCTGCGTTGCATGCGCGAAAATCACGCAAGAGCTGTCAAACTCCTGAATGTAAACAGAAAAGCACCACGTGCTTTTCTGTTTACAAACATCCAAACGGAGTGTCAAATTCGAGATGAGCGCACCGAACTTCACCGGGTTCGGCCAAACTCGTTTTGACCGAAACCGGTAAAAAATGTTCGGGTACGCGACGTCAGGAGACAGTCACTGTCCACGGTGCTGAAAGCGTTAAACTGGTTCAGCACCATGGACAGTGACTTCCGCTCCGAAAATCCATGAACCTGTAAAAAAAAAAAGACGTTCTGACTTACCGATAACTCCGGTCCGACCTCCCGGGATGACAGTTAAGTCCAAGTGACAGCTGCAGCCAATCACAGGCCAAGCACAGGCTGCAGCCAATCACAGGCCAAGCACAGGCTGCAGCCAATCACAGGCTGCAGCGGTCTCATGGACTGCGGCGTCATCCTGGGAGGTGGGGCCGGATGACAAGAGAGGGACGCGTCACCAAGGCAACGGCCGGGAGCCCGGACTGGGGGAAGCAGGAAGTTCTTGGTAAGTATGAAATTTTTTTTTTATTCACAGGTTGGTGTATATTGTGATCGGCATTCACTGTCGAGGGTGCTGAAAGAGTTACTGCCGATCAGTTAGCTCTTTCAGCACCTTGGACAGTGACGGGCGTCGACTAGCCTCATCTCTATGATGGCGGCTGCGTGAAAATCACGCAGCCGCGCATCATACACGGATGACACACGGAGCTGTCAAGTGCCTTTTGCGCGCGCAAAACGCAGCGTTTTTTGCGCGCGCAAAACGCACACGCTCGTGTAAATGAGGCCTTACTATCATTTATGCCAGAAAGTGCGTAAAGTACAGCACAATTCTCACCATCTCAGCGCTGACATCGAATTTTACTTTCTGGCGCCTGCACAAAGAAACGGCTAATTTATAAAGAAGCGTGCGCCTTTTAATAAATCAGGTGGATCTTATTCCAGATGAAGTATCAAAGGAAGAACCCGCTCTCCAGACTACCCTACAATACACCCTAAAGTATATGTTATATACAAGATGTCAGTATTACACGCCGTAAAAAATAGATGACACTAAAATGTTTGTATCAATTGTTTAAATCACATTAAAATATGAGATACATTTTGCCAAGAAAATGAATGAAGGGAATGTAAAAAATAAATGTAATAAAAATAAATGTAATAAAAATAAATGTAATAAAAAAAAATAAAAAATGTAATAAATAAAGAAATAAAAATAAATGTAATAAATAAATAAAAATAAATGTAATAAATAAAATAAATAAATGTAATAAATAAATAAAAATAAATGTAATAAATAAAAAAAAATGTAATAAAAAAAATGATCATGAAAATAAAATACAAGTCAATACACATGTGGTCACAGCAGAATAATATAAAATATAAAAATGCAAGTATGTTTTACTTTCAAACTCATTTCCACGACTAAATGTAGCTATAGTGCGTATTCTATGATATTCCGTCTAGTTGTGACTTATAATCGATGTGTGCCAGGTCATCAACACAAAATCACATGTCAAGCGGAATGGCGGCTACCACACAAAAAAGACACAAATGATACATGTAAAAAAATATAAAATGAGTCCGCGCAGTGTTATCTAATGTCCGAGAAACCGCCAATACTATGTAGTGAATGGCGCTGTATCTTTTGTAGATGTATAGGACCATAAACACAACTTAGTCTCTTTTGATTGGTTAATTATATATCGTTTAACCCCTTAACGACCGGCGTATAGTGTTTTAACGTCGGCCGTTTGGGGTAGTTGTTCTGAAGCGCCGCCTTTTCACGTCGGCACTTCAGAAGAACTTTCCCCACATCGTGCGGGGATCTCCTGAAGCCCGGGCTGTTAGTAACAGCCTCGGGCTTCAGGGCAACGATCGGAGGCCACTAGCAGTTGTCTCCGATCATATTTAACCCCTCAGATGTAGCGCTCAATTGCGAGCGCCCCCGCGTGCATTGCGGGGTGCCGATGGTTTCTATGGCAGCCTGGGGGCCTAACAAAAGCACCCAGGTCTGCCTTTAGTAATTGCGTGTTAGGCCGTGCCAGAGGCATGACCAAACAGGTGCCTGTCAGTTTTTCACTGACCGGCAATAATACACTGCAATACCGAAGTATTGCAGTGTATTATAATAGCGATCAAATGATCACACAGTAAAGTCCCCCAGTGGGACTAAAAATAAAGTTAAAAAAATGTTAAATAAAGTTTGAAATAAATAAATGTCCCAACTAAAAAAAAAATAAAAACCCACTTTTTCCCCTTAAATTATACTTTATTATGAAAAAAAGTCCAAACTTACTCATATGTGGTATCGCCGCGTCCGGAACGACCCCAACTATAAAACTATTACATTATCTAATCCGCACGGTGTACGCCGTAAAAAATAGAATAGAGAACAACGCCGGAATTGCTGTTTTCGGTTCATTTTACCTTAAAAAAAATGCGATCAAACCGTGATCAAAAAGTTGCATCTACTCCAAAATGGTACCTATAAAACCTAGAAGTCATCCCGCAAAAAAAGCCCTCACACAGCTGCATTGGTGGAAAAATAAAAAAGTTATAGCTCTTTGAATGCGACGATGGAAAAACCTAAAAAATTGCTCGGTCATTAAGGTTTAAAATACCTTCGGTATTAAGGGGTTAAACCCTGCGTGGGCCTCGCAGTTGTAATCATTTTAGATATTATCTCACCCGGTTTTCTTCGCACAGACGCAGCACTGCCACACAGGATGAGACGTTCACCGTGGTTTTAATTGGATCGAAGAAACCGCTCCCCGAAAATTAATTAATTAAAAAAATCCTGTAATAAATAGTTTGTATTCCCAGCTCGTGGTCACAGACCCATTTTTGCAACATACACCACTAGTGTTCACCCCCTGGCGAGGCCCGCCACGAACAGCGCCGATAAAGGATCACTTTTTTTGCCTCGAATTCTATTCATTTTGCCAAAACGGAACAGATTTGCTGCCAGCACGACACCCTCAGGTGATTCGATCTCTCCTGCTGCATCACTTCCAGACCCTCTAGGCGGATGCACCAGGTGCGCCGTGTACTTTTTATCTTTTCCTAAACAGAATGCATTTATTAAACACACAGAAGCGCGCTCGCAAGTGATATCAGCGGTCCGCTTCACTGAGGACTCGTAGTATATATAACTTAAACCCCGCCCCCCTCGATGAGACCGAGCCTCCCTGCCGGCCAATCAGTGCCGCGAATATCATTGATGACGTGCGGTCAGTTATGGCTGGGCGTGTCATGTGACACACAGCCGCCGCTCAATCAGTGCGCATACGCCGAGAGGACGAGGGTTACACCTACTACAGACTGCAACCCTTCCTTAACCAGGGGGAGGAGTATCCCGTCGCTATGGAAAGACAAGACTCTGCGTCCCGGCAACCTAAATATTACATGATAAATATCGCACTGATTGAGTACTAATACGGGTGGAATAATAAAATCAGTTCATGTAAAAGTTCTAGCGGGGGAATACCCAGGGTAGATATTCTGCATACCCCATTATTCTCCATACAGTAGCTACATGTTCTTACCACAAGAAAAATAATAATAATAAAAAGGTCATTGTTTATAGATGACGTCCTATAGCATCTCCCTGAGCTCGGATGGCTGCACGATACAGGTACGGGAGTCCCAGGGGACATTGGGGCAAGATCTCAAAAGAATGTAGATATAGAGAGCTTAACCTCAAAAGTAGGGCACGTATAAGGGCCTGTTCACATCACCGTTCGCTTTCCGTTCCGTCTGAGATATGGAAGGATAAGTGGAAAAAGGAGGATCCTGTAAGGCGCTGCTGCGTGGCTGTTTGAAAGATATTGACAGTGGTAGATGGAGTGATATGAAAAAATATCTGTTTATTGTAAAACAATGGTGGCTACGCGTTTCAACGCTGTACCAGCGTCTTCCTCAGGCCGTTAAAATTACATCCAAAAAAAGGTTCTTATATATCATCGGGAATTTGAGTTCACAGGAAGAAGAAAAGCCGTCTGAGGATTCCGTCGGGTGAACCCCGGCAGGTTTCCGTTTTTACGGAATCAATAGCGCAGTCGACTCCGCTATTGATTCCGGTGATAAAACGGAAACCTGCCGGAATGGTGACGAACGGAAACCATTAGCAATGTTTCCGTCACCATTGATATCGATGGTGACGGAAACGGAAGCTGTGGTTTCAGTTTCACTTTCCGTTGCGGGGTTCACCCGACGGAAACCTCCGGCGGAACCCCGGAACGGAAAGCGAACGATGATGTGAACAGGCCCTAAGCTATATCATGCATAGATTTAGATAAAGCATGTGTAGTTCAGTTGTTCATTTAATCCATCCTATAGATCCACTCGATCTCTTTTCTCAAGATCAAATGATCCCAGTCTCCGCCCCTTTTTGGTGGGCGTACTCATTCAATCGCCTGAAACCGTAAACCTTCTGCTGATGCTTCTCATGTACATGTTTCGAAATGGGGGTGTCCCTTTCATTCACCACATCTGGCATGATTTCTAATATGGCGACAAAATTGCTGAATAGTCTTACCCACATAATTCAGTGGGCATGGGCAGGTGATTAAATAATCGACACCCATAGTTGTGCAATTCACAAAATCCTGAATGTCATATTCAATCTGGGTGGTGACGCTTCGAATCTTCTGCCCAGTCCGGCTAAAGTTACAGGCTCTGCAACTTCCACATCTGTATGTGCCCGGGATCTTTCGATCTAGCCATGTTCCCTTCCGCGGTATGGGGACGAAACAGCTACAAATCACTCTGTCCCTGATATTCCTTCCTCTTCAGAATGTCACAGAAGGTTTACTAGTAATTATGTCTGCTATGTCCCTATCCGAGCTAAGGATACTCCACTCTCACAATCACAGGGTATGTGGACCCACTAGGCCGCTCCGCCGTAGCGGAAAGGCAGCTGGCCTAGTCACAGTCTATACAAAAGTCTATAGAGTTCGTAACACTCGGGTACCTGAACTAGTCCAGACAGTGGCTGAGGCTTCAGCATGGATGGAGGTGGGTGCAGCAGGTTGCGCCAGACGAAGCGGACATTACAAGACGGGGCAGAAGACACTGGACGTGGCAAACGACAGCAGGTGCAGTAGGACACGACTCCAACACTAAGAAGCTAAGATACGAGAACACAGCACGGGATATAGGAACAGGTAACAGGGCACGGATAACAACTGGAACGGGAAAACACTAAGGGACCATTTGCAAGACAGACTTGGGATACACTAACAACGCTAATGCGGACTTCCGGTTCCGGCGCTGGCGATGCAGGACGCGTGTGACTGAGCTCCCGCTCCCGACTAGCCTGCTCACCTGCAAAAGTCACTTTGGTGGCGAAAAACAGCTCAGTGACACCGGCCCTGCACACAGGAACGTACCCGGGGGTATATGGAACGATACCTCCTCAGGAGCGCACACAAGCCAGCCATGGAGGATCGAGCCGCGGGCGTGGACAGGGGAGGTAAGATGGCGGCGTTTCCCGCCACTGCTCCCCCGCTGTATTCACAGGATGAGGAACTGCTGCAGCCCCAGCTCCTGTCCCCGATTTCAAGCCAGGCAGAGCCCATAGCCTCTTTGCAACCAGTACCTGTGGATTATATAGCACTGGCCCATGAAGTGGCTAAGCGGATAGCTCCTGACCTGCAAAAAGCGCTGGAAAAAACGGTGCAAGCGTCTCTTACCCGCATGCATGCGGATCTGGCACAAGTAACGTCCAGGACTAATGAATTAGAGCAACGGGTAACGCTGCTAGAGGATGAAAATGAGCGCCTGCAATCCAAACTTAAAGCGGTGTTGTCTAATACCACGCAGTTGGGAGACAAAGTGGAGGATCTGGAGAATCGCTCCAGGAGGAGCAACCTGCGAATTGTGGGTCTGAAAGAAGCGGCGGTCCCTTCTGAGTTGCAGCGTCTATGTGAGAGATCATTGCCAGCAGCATTGGGCCTCCAGCGTCCATGTCGGGTGGAAAGGGCGCACAGGGTGGGGCCAGACCCTAGAAATCTTCCAGCAGCGGACACCAGCAGCAGCTCGTATCGCCCCAGACAAGTCATCTTTAAACTGTTGGATTACAATGACAAGGTGGCACTGATGAAGGCATATCGCAGCAGATCTCGACCCTTGGAGATAATGGGCATGAAAGTGCTACTTTTCGAGGACTATTCTACGGATGTCGCGAAGCGCTTGCGTTCCTTCAGCAAGATTTGTACCGAGCTGTTCCAAGCGAAAGTACGTTTTAACCTGCAATATCCAGCCATTTTGCGGGTGTTTCAAGCGAACGGCCGGACCACGACATTCACCACAGCGAAAGAGGCGGAGGACGCGCGGGCAGAGCTATGTGGAAGCCGCTCCCCGCACGAGGAGCAACGCAATCCAGAACACAGCCCACGTCGCAAGCCAAGAGAAGTCGGAAGGAGTCGCTTGGATATGGAGCGAACTTGGGCAGAAGCTTTACTACCCACGCCCGGAAGAGAACGCGGAGGAAGATCCAGGAGGGGATTCTCCGAAGCCGCAGAGACGGCCACGGGACCGCACCAGGTTCACGTCTCCTGATTGAAGAGCGAAGTTTTCAGGACCTTTATGTCTTAGAGAGAGGGTTCTGAGGACGCTGTAGACCACTTGCAGGTTCCGATCCGATCTTGAGCAGATAAGTTGCCAGTTATTGCAGATAATGCTTGATGATTGCATATGTCTGTCTTTTACTACAGCATTTTAGTCTGTCGTCAAATGTCCTCAGGTCAAAATGTATGCATTCTGATATAATGCTGTATTCACATTGCAGGGGGTTGGAATCAGAGTTAGGGCCTGTTCTAAGTTCTAAGTACGCTCACTTGTGGGCTACTCTGAGAGTTTCACAAGGCCGGTTTTCTCCTGAAGGGGTTTATTTGGGTAGCTGTTTGGGGCAACGTTGAAGTGAAGCAGTGTTCAGGTCGATATGGCGCGTGGTAATCTGAGTGGCAGCTGAAGGGTTTGACCCTTTGATAGAAGACCAGGTATCGGCTGCAAGAGATGGTTGGTCGGTGAAGGGCTGGTGCAGCTTTGTCACGATAAGTGATTTGTAATCTCGGCTACGCAGGTCTGGGAGGGAGGGGGAGGGAGGGACGTGTTAGTGCACAACAGAAAAAAGTGAAGTCTCCTATGCCAATGTGTACTAGGGGGGTGACTGCCCTTGGCACAGGCGTTTTTTATATTCCTTTTCAACAAGGTCTGATTGGCTTTGAGTTGGAGTTTAGCTTTGTTTGCTAGTCCGGGTTTTGGCAATGTTTTCAATGTCTATACATGGCGATTAGGGAAAGATGGATCCGACTCCCCGAACCGATCACGGCTTTTCGACACCTTAGCTCATCTTAGACATAGTCCAATAACATGAAAATAGTCTCATGGAATGTTAAGGGGCTCAGATCCCCACAGAAACGGACCAAACTCTTGCGACATATGAAGAGATTGCATCCAGATGTAGCCCTGTTACATGACCTGCCTAAGTAGAGTCGTGTGTTAGTGCACCTTCCCTTATCCCTACCAATCCCTTCACCCCCACCTTTAGGAAAAAGACACGTGACACCGAGGTTGGATGTGAAATGGCCACAGCAGCCGTTTTATTAATTTCACAGTTTAAAACAAATTAAATCCGAAACATTCGGATAACTAATTAGGAATCCACCAGAGAATTCCTCCTAATAATTCACATGACCCAACATGGGTCAGAATCATAAATAACAATTTAACGTTAACATTAGACCGAGCAGGGGCAGTCCTTGAAGCCATTTTAGATATTCCTTTTTTACACACCTCGAGTTAGCCATCTGCAAACCACTAATTACCTCCAGCCGTAAACCAGCTCGGAGGCACCGCTCACCTCTGCAGATGGCTCCAACCACCAGAAGTCCACTTCAAGGGGATAACACCCGATGAAGCCTTCAAGTGCTATACCGACCACTAGAAGTCCACTTCAAAGGGATAACACCCGATGAAGCCTTCGAGTGATATACCTTCCACCAGAAGACCACTTCAAAGGGATAACACCCGATGAAGTCTTCAACCATGTACCTTTTTTGGGGGACGCATACCCCCGATGCGACCCCCCCACCAACTTTGTACTGACTGGCCTCAAGGACTCCCCCCGCCACAGCGAAACAGGCCTTGACCACCTTAAGCCTGTGAGTTCCGCCACACCACCACCGCCCTTTCAATTCCTTCTGCTATTGCCAAGCTCCACAGATCAATCCCAACCTCGGTCAAATGAACCCCATCGCTCCTCCAGTAGTTCCCCACTCCTGACTCCAAGTCCCTGTGCCGAACGCAAATGCCCCCGTTTTTGGCTACAAATCGGGACACCGCGCGATTAACCTTAATGCGAGCCTTATTGACTCTTTCCACTGACCTAGCCAGCCGCCAATGTTTTCTTGGGACAATGTCCGACCACACAATTACCAACCTGGGATAAGAAACCCACAAACACAACATATCGTGTTTAATATCCCGCACCAACTCACGAAAAGGGCGGACACCCAAATCGTTCCCACCCACGTGCAAGACCAAGATCTCCGGGACCCTATCAAGCCGGGCATATGTCTGGAATTCTGCTAACACCCTACTCCACGACATACCTCTAAATCCCAGCCAATGCAAAACCGCATCCTGTCGCGGAATGCGCAACTGGCGACCGTCCGGGCGGACGTCCGCCCTCAAAGCCCCCCAATGCACGTAAGAGTGGCCCAGCAACCACACCAAACACGGAGGCGGATCTGAAACGGAAAAGCAAGTTAAATACCACCACACAAAACATTCTTATAAGTGCAAACAGCAAAACTCATAACAGATGGGGGCGGACATAAGACCTAAATCTGTTGGACTCCCAACGACCGATGCGCCGCACCCCCTCATCATCCAACCCCCAGCGCCCTGCTTCCGTTGCTGCGCCGATCCTGAAGGAATGAGATGAGTACGCGTCCGCCGCGACACCGACCGCCGCCAAACATTTTTTGAATACAGCTCTAAATTGAAATCTAGACAAAAATAACCCGTCCTCGTGACATAGCAATGGCAACTCCGGAGACCCCACCTGTGGCTTAAAACCCTGCCTGCACGCCACCGGGCACATAGCCGAACCCGGGAGAGCGAACAACACTATCAGCTTCCCCTTTCCTAATTGGTCAGTTTTTGACCGACGCAACCATACCTCCAGCCGATCTGTATATATGCTCACGTCTCTCAGTCTCAACCCCCCAGCTTGCTTGGTACTCGGCGAAACCAACTCGCCGATTCTAAATGCCCCAAAGAACGCCAAAGAAAAAGCTAACCGAAACAACCTCATCTCGGCCGAAGAACGACAGACCGATGCTAATGATCCGCCCAAAGAGCTCAACAGAGAAAACGACACAGGCCTTCTACGATCCGCCTCGACCCTACCTCGGCGCAAACCCTTCAAAGCCTGCCCCACTAAGAATTCCTTAGACACATCCCTAAAGCCCCGTAACTTGAAACCAAACGCCACCGCCGACATG
Source organism: Rhinoderma darwinii (assembly GCF_050947455.1). Classification (NCBI taxonomy): domain Eukaryota; kingdom Metazoa; phylum Chordata; class Amphibia; order Anura; family Rhinodermatidae; genus Rhinoderma; species Rhinoderma darwinii. The sequence continues at coordinate 6,212,337 of NC_134690.1, read as the reverse complement.
AAACGGTTAACCTTTGCCAATGAAAACCCCGCCTCCCAGGCGTCCCCTAACCAGTACAAAAGTGGCACCAACCTGTCTCTATCCGTGTTGACGTCACCCAACTCTCTTACCCACTCCTCCCACTGCCTCCAACAAGCAGAATAAGCACTCCACGTTGAGCGCGCCAACGACCTTTCCACCAATCGTTCTACGGGACCGAGACCAGATCCCAAAGATGTTCCGGGCAGACCACGCCGAGACGTTCCGCTCCCGGTGCCAATTGCCGAAACCGGTCCCACTGCGAGCGAGAAAGAGCATCAGCGATACAATTCCGTACCCCCGGCACGTGCACCGCCACCACCCACGCGTTCAATGACAAGCACACCAACACTAAATGTCGCAACAACTGAATTACCGGAGGAGAGGACGCCGTGATGTTGTTAATGGCCAGCACCACCCCCATGTTGTCGCAGTAAAAACGAACCTTCTTATCCCTGAGCCTGTCCCCCCAGATGGTCGCCGCAACCACGATGGGGAACAGCTCGAGCAGGGCCAGATTCCGCGTGAGTCCACTGGACACCCAGCTAGCCGGCCATTGACCCGCGCACCACGGACCCCCCCCATAAGCTCCAAAACCGCCCGCTCCAGCTGCATCCGTAAAAATATTCAAATCACTCGTATCCTGCGCTGGAGCCATCCATAGCGACCGACCGTTATACTGGCCCAAGAAGTCATCCCATACCTGCAAATCAGCCCGATGCTCCTCCTTGAGCCGTACAAAGTGATGTGCCGCACGCACTCCCGCCGTAGCCGCCGCCAACCGTCTACCAAACACCCTCCCCATTGGCATAATCCGGCAGGCGAAATTCAACTTCCCCAGCAACGACTGAATCTCCCGCAGCGTAATTTTCTTTAACTTGCAAGCCCGACGTACCTCCTGACTCAAAGCCCCCAACTTATCCATCGGAAGACGACACTCCATAGCCACCGAATCTATCTCAATTCCCAAAAAACAAATCGTCGTTACCGGGCCCTCAGTCTTTTCTGGCGCCAAAGGGATCCCAAAATCCCTCGCAACCTTCTGCAGTGCATGAAGCAAATTACCGCAAACCGGCAAACCCCCCGGGCCGACGCACAAGAAATCGTCTAAGTAATGTATTAACGAATCGACCCCGGCTACACCCTTCGTCACCCACTCCACGAAGCTACTAAAAGCCTCGAAGTACGCGCAAGAAAGGGAACACCCCATCGGAAGGCACCGATCCACGTAAAAAGCCCCATTCCAAAAACAACCCAACAGCCGTTGGCTTTCTGGATGAACTGGCAACAACCTGAACGCCGCCTCGATGTCGGTTTTTGCGAGCAGCGCGCCTGGACCCGCAGCACGAACTAACCCAACCGCTTTATCGAATGAGGTATACACTACGGAGCACAACTCATGATCAATCCCGTCATTTACCGACGAACCCTTGGGAAACGATAAGTGCTGAATCAACCGGAATTTTTGGGGCTCGCGCTTTGGAACAATACCCAATGGGGACACAACTAAATCCTTTATTGGCGGATCAATAAAAGGCCCCGCCATACGGCCTAACGAAACTTCTTTAAACAACTTTTCCGACACGACCTCAGCATGCAAGTAGGCCGATTTAAGGTTCCTCCGCGTAACCGGGACCTCATAAGGAGGTGGAGGAATAATAAAACCAACACTAAACCCTTCGTAAAGCAACTTCGCCGCAGCCCTATCCGGATACTCATTTAGATAGGGGGCCATCCTTTCCACCCTCACCGGTGACAACCCCTTGACCAGCCGAGGAGGACTGGTTCCCTGACCTCTTTTTCCGCATACATTTTGCCGCCCCATGGGATGCACCATTACACTCCGAACACACGTGCTTGAACTTGCACGTGGCCCCGAACTTACACTGGCCATCGTTGAATTGCCAGCAGAATCCCAACTTCGCCCCACCGCCCTGTCCGACCTGACTGGACTGGCCCCCTTGGCCAACGCTCCCGGGAAAGGGCTGCCTAACCGGAGCCGTGACCCTTAACCAGAGAGCAATATCCTTCTGGTCCCATTGAATCGCCGGCCGAACCGCTTTACGCTGACGGAATTGCTCATCGTATCTGAGCCAAGCCTGCCCCCCGTACACCCGATGAGCCTCCCCAATGGCGTCAAAATAACAAAACAACGCCGAACAATTTTCCGGCGCCTTTTCCCCTATTACACTGGCTAAGATGGCGAACGCCTGCGACCAATTTACGAACGTCTGCGGGATAAGCCTATACCGCCGACGCTCCTCCTCGTCCTTCTTGCTCTCATCCCGCTTGCTCCTATCCAAGTTGAATTTAGCAAGCGGCAGAAGAGAAAAAATCTCAACGTATTCGTCCTTCCAAATACGCTCACGCACCTCCTGCTTTAAGTGCGCCCCCAACGGACCTTCAAAGCAAACATATACCTCCCCGCGAGCACGATCATCAATACGCACCCGATCGCCGTCTTTTTGGGCCTCGGTCTGTACCGACACCGCGACCGCCTCCGTAGCCGCCATTACGGGGCGCGCCTGTAACAATCCCACTTCCCTGGGGCCCTCCCAAACTACCGCCGGGGACACCTCCGTAACTACTGGCGCCGCCGCCCTATCGAGACGCCCGACCAGCTCCCGCAAGCAACCCACCAAGTCCGCTAGACCCGCGCCGTCGCGCCCGCCCACGCCACTACCGGCCACCGATCCGACGCTAGCAGCCCCCCTGCCGACACCCGACATAAAAATCGCTGGATACGACAAAGATGGAGTTATGCACTCACCGGGCTGCACAGGCGCTGTGTTCCCGTCAGCCGGACCATCCTGCCCTCGCCGATACACGTCCAGTTCACCGTCTTCCAGCTCCTCTCTCGCCGACGACTGGCCATCCCACCGACATCTCCGAACCGGGGATGATGACGCGCTGGCAGATGGGCCGGCAACCTGCCGCCCGACCGCTGGGATCCAAACTTCCGACCGGACCTGTTGCCTCGACGTCGCTGCAGGTCTAGGCGTCCGTCTCGACGATCCTGATGAAGCCTGCCCCCTGGCCGGAGCATCACCAGGCGGGGCGGCCGTAGCTAGTCTTCCCGATCTTGCATCTGATGGGGGGGGGGGTGACAGGGAGCCCGGCCTGCGACTCCCTGAGAACCGCCGGACCCCGTCGCGGCCTGGGATTCCTGCCAGGACGCAGGGCCTGGGAAGGGGCGGTCCCCCCAGCTGCCTGGCCTGCAGCGTCCATATTAGGGCTCCCCCTGCGACGCCGTGTCCGCGGGACCACCTCAGGGCTGAGGCGTTCTGGAGGTCGGGACCGCCGGGAGCGACGGGCAGACCCGGCCTGAGTCACCGTCACCCCCGGCGACGCTCTCTGCCTCCTCTGAGCAGGAGCGGGTGTTGTAAACTCCCCCCCCGCCGCCATATTACTGCCAGGAAGGGGGCCGGGGGAGGGGAGCCTGTCCCCCACTTCAACAGACCTCATATGCCGTGCCTGACGTGGCGAATCGGCGTCGGGGATCATTGTAAGTGCAGCCACGGTCTCCTCCAACCAACCGGGACCGTGGTGCACAGCAGCGGCACGCAGCCGCGCAAGCATATCAGCCTCAGACATGACGGAACAGAGCGGGGCAACGGGAGCTTACTGGGTGAGTGGTTACTTCTCCCGCTGCTTCCGGCTCACTGCCGAAAAACAGCGGGAAGCTCCGTAACGGCCCCCTAACTCCTCCCTGTCCCTCCTCCACCTCTAACTTTCCCTACAAAGTTAACCCTTTCCCTCCTAGGGCTGTCATGGAGGCTTCCCCCCTAAGCCCTGCAGGCTGCGTCCAGCCTCGTCTGGAAACTCACCTTACCGAGTTAGAATTTAAATATCTACAAAAATTCTGGGTGGGCCACGTTTTTGGCTCGCCGGCAAGAGATGGCAAGGCGGGAGTTATAATATTGATACATAAAAATTTTGCTTTCACATTGGTGTCCCAGGAACGTGATGATGAGTGTCATTGGGTCCATCTAGTGGTGGAACATGCAGGGGAAACTATTAGTATCCATAATGTCTATGGGCCAAATGCGGCCAGCACAGGATTTTTTGACCAATTGGAAGCCCAACTCCAGCAGGATCGCACTAAGTTATTGATACTAGGGGGAGACCTTAATACTGTAAGGTCCTCTAGGGAAGATAGAAGTGTAGGGGCCGCTTCGCATAAACAGAGGGATAGGATCTTGCCAGATTTTTTGAGACACACTGCCCTTGCAGATGCTTGGAGGAGTTTACATCCTGATGCTAGGGAGTATGCTCACTTTTCGCACGTGCATCAATCGTGGTCGCGTATTGATTACTTACTGGTGAACTAAGCTTTTTCCCGCAGATTACGCGACGCGACGATAGAAGATCTTGTCATCTCTGACCACTCCCCGATTACCATTACTCTGGCTGACACAGTAGCTAAGGGAATGGATTTTATATGGAAGTTTCCCTCCTTTCTGGCGACGGATGAGGACTTTTTACAAAAACTAAGGGGATGGTGGATGGAATTTGACGGGGATAATGCGTCACATCGTACGGACCCGTTGTTGTATTGGCGTACAGCCAAAGCGGTAATTCGCGGGAAAATTATACAATTTATGGCCAATCTGAAACGTAAGACCACTGAGGGGTACAAGACGGCAAGCGAGCGATTAAGGTGCGCATATACGCCATTTTTACAACATCCGTCGGCGTCTCTGGGGGAGGCATGGAGTGAAGCCAAGCGACAGTTTGATGAGTGGCTAGATAAAAGAGAAAGAATCTATCGGTCTCAATTTGATGCTGGCCTTATGCACTTTGGCAACAAAGCGGGCAAATTATTAGCACGCCTGGCGAAGGGGAGGTATTCACCGTCGCACATTGTATCCCTTAGAGACACCGACGGAATCCCTACAGCGGATCCGAAAAAAATTAACACTATTCTTCGTACGTATTATCAAGCCCTTTATTCAGACACGCACATTGACCCCCAAAAAGGTAGGGAATTCTTGGAGAAGGTAAAGTTACCTGCGCTCACGCAGGAGCAGAACGATCTGCTGAGCGCAGAAATCACGGTGGAGGAACTCACGAGTACAATTAGGACCTTACATAACGGAAAGGCCCCGGGGCCGGATGGGTTTCTCGGGAGAATTTTATAATTCACTAAGAGAGGAAGTCAGCCCCACTTTGGTGGAGTATTATAATATTTTACTAAAGACCGGTACTTTCCCAGCGGAGGCCAAAATAGCGCATATAAAGGTGCTGCCCAAGAAGGGGAAAGATCCTCTTGACCCGGGGTCGTATCGCCCGATCTCATTGATAGATCAAGACCAGAAACTACTCACAAAAATCTTAGCTAACCGCTTGGCCATATATTTGCCAACATTGGTGGGGAAATCTCAAGTGGGGTTTGTAAAGGGTAGGGCGGCAGTGACTAATCTGCGTAAGGTGTTGACGGTCCTAGAAACAGTCAGGCACGATCCCCAGCCAGGGGCCCGACCGGCACTCTTGGCGCTAGACGCAGAGAAAGCTTTTGATAACATACAGTGGGAATGGCTGGGGATGGTGCTGGATAAGATGAATGTCCAGGGAGCCTTTCGGATCTTTTTGAAAGGGGTCTATAATAATCCCCAAGCCCGCGTCTACTCCTCAGGGTTTTTATCGGCTCCCTTCCAATTGCATAAAGGGACCCGGCAGGGATGCCCACTGTCGCCACTTTTATTTAATCTAGCACTGGAACCTATGGCTAGATTTCTGGAATAGTCCGCAGTATTCAAAGGTATCCAGGTGGGGTCTCGGGCAGTTAAGTTAGCCTTCTTTGCTGACGATGTTATACTGTTTATGTCAAATCCCCAAGAACACTTAATGCCGGTCTTTCATTTTTTGCAGGACTTTGGGCAATGCTCGGGATACAAAGTCAATATGGCTAAAAGCGAACTGCTGGAGTTGGGCAAACCGTTACCCGGGGCCTTTTGGCAGTCCTTGGGATGCGGGATATCCCCGGTGAAACAATGCATAACTTATCTAGGCATTAAGATAGGGAAGGGGCCTGAAACCCTGTATGGCCTGAATTATCCACCGCTGTTTAAAAAAATACAGGCAGAACTCACCAGATGGTGCCAGTTACCTCTATCCCTTCTGGGGAGATGTCACCTAATTAAGATGGTCAGTTTCCCCAGACTGTTATATCCCTTTCAAACACTCCCGCTCTTGCTGAAACATGGGGATGTCTCCAAACTGAACTCCGCATTCACAAAATTTGTATGGGCAGGAAAGAGGCCTCGTATTGCACTTACTAATATTAGGGGATACAATATTAGGGGATACAATGTGGTATGCCTCTTTCGTCATGCAGTGGATTGGCTTCATGAAACGAGCCATTATTCCAACTTAGAGCTGGAAGGGGAGTACGCCTCACCCTGGAACTTAAAAGCGTTATTGCATTGTAGAGTGGCCTCCCTTCCGTGCCGTCTCAAAACCTCCATTGTCCTGAGAGATACAGTCCTAGCCTGGAAAGCGGTTCGTAAATGTTTTGACTTGCCTCACCTGCTCTCCAAGCACATGCCGATGTGGGGACACCCGGAATTCCTGCCGGGAGTAGACAGTAGGAGTAGATTTGCCTCTTGGGGGGAAGCAGGTATTAGTAACGCAGGGGATCTTATGCATAAAGAGGAAAGGAGATGGTTAACAGGGTCAGAAATCAGAGCTAAACTCAATCCCTTGGAGGGCAATGTTAATGTTGATTTTCTACAAGTTTTCTAGGTGCGGTCATTCTGTACTTCTAGGCTCAGAGATTTGAATAAGGAAGCCACCACTCATACTCTGGATGAGGTCATAGGCCCAACGGTTCTTAGGGCGACTATCTCAAGGTTGTATAGTGCACTCGGGGATTATTTTGTCCGCCCGCACCCACGGGCTATGTTCAAAATATGGGAACGATGGACGCAAGATCCGGCGATAGGAGAGACCATATTGGAGGGTTGGGAGACGGTACGGAAGGTGATAGTGAACGAGAGCTGGAGGGAAACCTATTTTAAACTAATACATTCGGCCATATATGGCTTTAATATTTTACCTTCGCAGTCCTTCCCCGATCGCATTACGAGCTGTCCCAAATGCAACACCCCCCTGACAAATTTGTGGCACGGAGTATGGGGCTGTGCTCATATTGAACGATACTGGGAGATGGTACGCAGATATATTGTGGATCATTGGAAGGCGAAACTTCCGATGACGCCTCAAGCGCTGCTGTTCCATCAGGCGCGACCACCAGAGGAAGAGGGGGCTCGAGGGACGAGATCTCCTCCCCCCTTGGTGCACACAATTTTGCTGGTGGCCTTGAGGTGCCTTCTATGTAAATGGCTGGAAGCTGATACACCGGGTCTCGACATGATCGTGTCTCGCTTGACACAATTACTGGCTCTCGAACGGGTGGAGGTAGAAAGAAGGAAAGAAACGGGAACCAAGAAGTTATTTGCTAAATGGCAAATATTTATAGAAACGCAATGCACAGCGGCTTAGGTGGTGGAAATTGTTACGCCCTTTAGACACACAGCATGGTATCATACGCAATTTCTGGCGGGCACATTAGGAGGCTTACAACTGGAGTCTAGATAATAGAAGGGGAATGGATGGGACGGAGATATTATCTGATGGCCTAAGTCATGTTCAGGGATAGGGGAAGTCATGTTTTTAGCTTTTTAGTTGCTAAGCAGATGCAAAGAAATATGCCATGAGTATATGTTATGTAATTCTATTTTGTTTTAGTTATATTCGCAAGTACACGATATTCAAATTGTGACGCAATTTTTCTGTGAAATGTTTGTAAAAAATGTGAAAAATGTTAATAAAAAATGATGTTTTAAAAAAAAAACAACGCTAATGCAAGGATCAGAAGGGCAGGGCCCTTCTTATAGTCCAGGAAATCATGTGTAATTGAGGATGATGATTGTTCACATGTGCGCGCGCTGGCCCTTTCAGACCGGGCACGAGCATGCGTTCGCACCCTACGGGACACAGCGGACCGGAGCGGAAGTGAGCTCTGGCATCTCCTAGGAAGGAGATGCGAGCCAGCACTCACTGATCCATGGCTGCGGGCATCGGGAGGTGAGTAAACCCGACGGCCCGCACCCATGGACGCTACAGCCAATACCTCGTAAGAATTTCCATGACCTCTGATTGTTTTGAGTCAAAAGTGCCTATTAACCTAGTGATGTTGGCTTCTGTTCTCTCCCTTTTAACCAGAAGATTAGAGCTCTCTGAATATCTCGCCGCCTCGTAGGCCCTCTTCACCTTCTTGGAGAAACCTCTCTCCCGTAATCTATTTCCCCAGATCATGAGATTGTACTTCAAAGTCTTCTAGGGAACTACAATTGTGACGAACCCTAAGGAACTGACCCTGAGGGATTACTCGTTTGAGAGGATAAAGGTGACAACTGTCCCACTGGAGGAAGCTATGAGTAGCCGTGTCTTTTCGATGAAGTTTAGTCCGAATACTACCGTTCCTTGTTTTCATGATCTTCAGATCTAGAAATAATAGTGAATGTTCAGTGATTTCACTCGTGAACCTCAGTCCCAGGTCATTTTTATTTAAGGCTAATACAAAGGCATGATTGGATTGACAAATTCCAAATCAACAGCACATCATCAATATATTTATAGAAAAAAGATGTGGTTATTCAAAACCATACCTTAACATACCCAAAATTGCAATATAATATAGCACGGTGCCATTCCTGATAAAGAATATTGAAAAAGAAAAAGAGAAAATTTTTTCCAGGGATATAGCTAGGCACTCTTGGGTTGGATAAAATTGAACAAAATATTTTATTTATGAATCCAGATAATACCGGCAATATAAATTTATACAACAACAGTTTAAAATATTTTTCTCCTGGCCAGGAAAAGAGACATATAATAGCACCTCTATGCGTCTATAATATCACCTCATAAGTATGTAAACATCATATATGCATGGAACAAATTTGAGAAGATAACAATTTTCAAAAAAACGCTGGGTTATGTTCACACTTGCGATTTTCAACCATATATGTTGTTTTTATCACAAAGTGGCCAGAGTTCCTATATAGAGTGGTTGGTAATGGTGTTTTAAAGACATTCTTTTTATAAGAAATATAAATCTCAAAATAGGAAGACAGTCCCGTATGTTAAGGGGATATAATTTGCAGCGTATCTTTTTCCCTCATAAGCGGATCCTTGATTTTTATGTAAATCTTATGGTGATAGAGAGTCCTTTCACAGACCTGTTAAGGTCAATATGTAACATATAAATCTTATGGTGATAGGTAGTCTTTTCACCGACCTTTAGGGTCAATATGTAGCCCTCAATCTTGAGCTTTAGAGGTTTTTACCTTGAACAGCCAGCGAAATAATAAGGTTTAAATAATAGCAATTTTGGCTAATTATATTCTTGGATAAATTAATATTGATAATTAAACATAGGTAATATTAATATTCTTATGGAGGATTCATACTCAATTTGTATTATTGTTAAAACAAATGGATGCTTTAAGGTGTTGTCCCGGATTATAAAAAAAACATGGCTACTTTCTTCCAGAAACAGCGCCACAGCTGTCCAAACATCGTGTCTGGTTTTGCAGCTCAGCCCTATTCACTTCAATGGAGTCGAGCTGCAATACCAGACACAACCCAAGGACAGGTGTGGCGCTGTTTCCTTCCTAGCTTCTCTGCACATATGTTAGTCGGGGGTTCCCTATAAAATGATTCTGAGGGTCCACCCTTCATCTATACAGAACATCTGCACATCCACTTTTCGTTGTATCATACACTTTGTTGCTATAATTGTACACACGGGACAGATCTAATACAGATCTGAACTCTTCCATAGAAAATAGGCCCTAGTGGCAAATGACTGACCCCAAAGTCACCTCTAAATGAGTTTTTCGATTGTTAAAACTTTTAGGCCTTTATTGTTTTAGAGCTTGTTCTGATGCTTAGGAATAAAGACGATTGTGACATCATCAAAATAGAACACAGCCTATAAATACAGGCAGAGGCGGACAGAAGGTCAGGGGCCGCTGTCACCTCCTTTAGTCTGTTAGTTTGCATGTAAATGCCTGAGATGATGAATTTTATGGTTAACAATTACTGATGGATTATTAGAGAGACGTAAGAGGACGATCTGTGATGAGATATTGGGGAGCAACGGGCCGATATGCGGTTCTTGCACAGGGGCCCTCCGCTGCTGAATACAGGTATGTTCAGTGTGCGAGGTTGCTATCTCTAGAGCTTGCACACATCTCGCAGTAGCAAACAACTTTTCTACTGCGATCCCTGGAAAAAGTTTTGAAATCAGTCATAAGATGAACTTTCTCACGTCACACATCGATATTGTTTACACCTCAAAACTGAAGTCATCTATTGTTATTCAAACATCCTGTGACAATTGACATTCAACATAGAACGCAGCATAAAAATAAACAGAACTGAGAAATAAAGACACAACTATTGTGATGTCATCAATATAACACAACCTAGGAACAAGGACAAACACTGTCATGACATCATCACCACAGAACACAGTCTAGGAAAAAAAAGACATAAACTATTGAGACATCATCACAATATGACACAACTTAGGGAAAAAGAAAGAAGCTTTTGTGTCATCATCACGATAAAACAGAGCCTAGGAACAAGGACATCTGCTATCATGACATCATCACAACAAAATAAAGCCGAAGTACAAAAAACAATCATTATTGAAATATACTGTTGGCTGATCTGTGTATCTAATCCTCCCATGTGTGATACTGTCTGTTGAGCCGTGTATCTAATCCTATCATGTGTGATACTGCCTGTTGAGCCGTGTATCTAATCCTATCATGTGTGATACTGTTGGCTGATCTGTGTATCTAATCCTCCCATGTGTGATACTGTCTGTTGAGCCATGTATCTAATCCTATCATGTGTGATACTGTCTGTTGAGCCGTGTATCTAATCCTATCATGTGTGATACTGTTGGCTGATCTGTGTATCTAATCCTCCCATGTGTGATACTGTCTGTTGAGCCGTGTATCTAATCCTATCATGTGTGATACTGTCTGTTGAGCCGTGTATCTAATCCTATCATGTGTGATACTGTTGGCTGATCTGTGTATCTAATCCTCCCATGTGTGATACTGTCTGTTGAGCCGTGTATCTAATCCTATCATGTGTGATACTGTCTGTTGAGCCGTGTATCTAATCCTATCATGTGTGATACTGTCTGCTGAGCTGTGTATCTAATCCTATCATGTGTGATACTGCCTGCTGAGCTGTGTATCTAATCTTATCATGGGTGATACCGTCTGCTGATCCTCTGTATCTAATCCTATCATGTGTGATACTGTCTACTGAGCTGCTGTATCTAATCCTATCATATGTGATACTGTCTGCTGAGTGGTGTATCTAATCCCATCATGTATGATACTCTCTGCTGAGCTGTGTATCTAATTCTATCATGTGTGATACTGTCTGCTGAGCTGTGTATCTAATCCTATCATGTGTGATACTGTCTGCTGAGCTGTGTATCTAATCCTATCATGTGTGATACTGTCTGCTGAGCTGTGTATCTAATCCTATCATGTGTGATACTGTCTACTGAGCTGCTGTATCTAATCCTATCATATGTGATACTGTCTGCTGAGTGGTGTATCTAATCCCATCATGTATGATACTGTCTGCTGAGCTGTGTATCTAATCCTATCATGTGTGATACTGTCTGCTGAACTGTGTATCTAATTCTATAATGTGTAATACTGTCTGCTGAGCTGTGTATCTAATCCTATCATGTGTGATACTGTCTGCTGAGCTGCTGTATCTAATCCTATCATGTGTGATACTGTCTGCTGAGCTGTGTATCTAATCCTATCATGTGTGATACTGTCTGCTGAGCTGTGTATCTAATCCTATCATGTGTGATACTGTCTGCTGAGCCGTGTATCTAATCCTATCATGTGTGATACTGTCTGCTGAGCTGCTGTATCTAGTCCTATCATGTGTGATACTGTCTGCTGAGCTGTATCTAATCCTATCATGTGTGATACTGTCTGCTGAGCTGTGTATCTAATCCCATCATGTGTGATACTGCCTGCTGAGCTGTGTATCTAATCCTATCATGTGTGATACTGTCTGCTGAGCTGCTGTATCTAATCCTATCATGTGTGATACTGTCTGCTGAGCTGCTGTATCTAATCCTATCATGTGTGATACTGTCTGCTGAGCTGTGTATCTAATCCTATCATGTGAGATACTGTCTGCTGAGCTGTGTATCTAATCCTATCATGTGTGATACTGTCTGCTGAGCCCCTGTATCTAATCCTATCATGTGTGATACTGTCTACTGAGCTGCTGTATCTAATCCTATCATATGTGATACTGTCTGCTGAGTGGTGTATCTAATCCCATCATGTATGATACTGTCTGCTGAGCTGTGTATCTAATCCTATCATGTGTGATACTGTCTGCTGAACTGTGTATCTAATTCTATAATGTGTGATACTGTCTGCTGAGCTGTGTATCTAATCCTATCATGTGTGATACTGTCTGCTGACCTGCTGTATCTAATCCTATCATGTGTGATACTGTCTGTTGAGCCGTGTATCTAATCCTATCATGTGTGATACTGTCTGCTGAGCCGTGTATCTAATCCTATCATGTGTGATACTGTCTGCTGAGCTGTGTATCTAATCCTATCATGTGTGATACTGTCTGCTGAGCCCTGTATCTAATCCTGTCGTGTGGTACTGTCTGCTGAGCTGTGTATCTAATCCTATCATATGTGATACTGTCTGCTGAGCCACTGTATCTAATCCTAGTATGTGTGATACTGTCTGCTGAGCCACTGTATCTAATCCTATCATGTGTGATACTGTCTGCTGAGCCACTGTATCTAATCCTATCATGTGTGATACTGTCTGCTGAGCCACTGTATCTAATCCTATCATGTGTGATACTGTCTGCTGAGCTGTGTATCTAATCCTATCATATGTGATACTGTCTGCTGAGCCACTGTATCTAATCCTAGTATGTGTGATACTGTCTGCTGAGCTGTGTATCTAATCCTATCATGTGTGATACTGTCTGCTGAGCTGTGTATCTAATCCTATCATGTGTGATACTGTCTACTGAGCTGCTGTATCTAATCCTATCATATGTGATACTGTCTGCTGAGTGGTGTATCTAATCCCATCATGTATGATACTGTCTGCTGAGCTGTGTATCTAATCCTATCATGTGTGATACTGTCTGCTGAACTGTGTATCTAATTCTATAATGTGTGATACTGTCTGCTGAGCTGTGTATCTAATCCTATCATGTGTGATACTGTCTGCTGAGCTGCTGTATCTAATCCTATCATGTGTGATACTGTCTGCTGAGCTGTGTATCTAATCCTATCATGTGAGATACTGTCTGCTGAGCTGTGTATCTAATCCTATCATGTGTGATACTGTCTGCTGAGCTGTGTATCTAATCCTATCATGTGTGATAGTCTGCTGAGCTGTGTATCTAATCCTATCATGTGTGATACTGTCTACTGAGCTGCTGTATCTAATCCTATCATATGTGATACTGTCTGCTGAGTGGTGTATCTAATCCCATCATGTATGATACTGTCTGCTGAGCTGTGTATCTAATCCTATCATGTGTGATACTGTCTGCTGAACTGTGTATCTAATTCTATAATGTGTAATACTGTCTGCTGAGCTGTGTATCTAATCCTATCATGTGTGATACTGTCTGCTGAGCTGCTGTATCTAATCCTATCATGTGTGATACTGTCTGCTGAGCTGTGTATCTAATCCTATCATGTGTGATACTGTCTGCTGAGCTGTGTATCTAATCCTATCATGTGTGATACTGTCTGCTGAGCCGTGTATCTAATCCTATCATGTGTGATACTGTCTGCTGAGCTGCTGTATCTAGTCCTATCATGTGTGATACTGTCTGCTGAGCTGTATCTAATCCTATCATGTGTGATACTGTCTGCTGAGCTGTGTATCTAATCCCATCATGTGTGATACTGCCTGCTGAGCTGTGTATCTAATCCTATCATGTGTGATACTGTCTGCTGAGCTGCTGTATCTAATCCTATCATGTGTGATACTGTCTGCTGAGCTGCTGTATCTAATCCTATCATGTGTGATACTGTCTGCTGAGCTGTGTATCTAATCCTATCATGTGAGATACTGTCTGCTGAGCTGTGTATCTAATCCTATCATGTGTGATACTGTCTGCTGAGCCCCTGTATCTAATCCTATCATGTGTGATACTGTCTACTGAGCTGCTGTATCTAATCCTATCATATGTGATACTGTCTGCTGAGTGGTGTATCTAATCCCATCATGTATGATACTGTCTGCTGAGCTGTGTATCTAATCCTATCATGTGTGATACTGTCTGCTGAACTGTGTATCTAATTCTATAATGTGTGATACTGTCTGCTGAGCTGTGTATCTAATCCTATCATGTGTGATACTGTCTGCTGAGCTGCTGTATCTAATCCTATCATGTGTGATACTGTCTGTTGAGCCGTGTATCTAATCCTATCATGTGTGATACTGTCTGCTGAGCCGTGTATCTAATCCTATCATGTGTGATACTGTCTGCTGAGCTGTGTATCTAATCCTATCATGTGTGATACTGTCTGCTGAGCCCTGTATCTAATCCTGTCGTGTGGTACTGTCTGCTGAGCTGTGTATCTAATCCTATCATATGTGATACTGTCTGCTGAGCCACTGTATCTAATCCTAGTATGTGTGATACTGTCTGCTGAGCCACTGTATCTAATCCTATCATGTGTGATACTGTCTGCTGAGCCACTGTATCTAATCCTATCATGTGTGATACTGTCTGCTGAGCTGTGTATCTAATCCTATCATATGTGATACTGTCTGCTGAGCCACTGTATCTAATCCTAGTATGTGTGATACTGTCTGCTGAGCTGTGTATCTAATCCTATCATGTGTGATACTGTCTGCTGAGCTGTGTATCTAATCCTATCATGTGTGATACTGTCTACTGAGCTGCTGTATCTAATCCTATCATATGTGATACTGTCTGCTGAGTGGTGTATCTAATCCCATCATGTATGATACTGTCTGCTGAGCTGTGTATCTAATCCTATCATGTGTGATACTGTCTGCTGAACTGTGTATCTAATTCTATAATGTGTGATACTGTCTGCTGAGCTGTGTATCTAATCCTATCATGTGTGATACTGTCTGCTGAGCTGCTGTATCTAATCCTATCATGTGTGATACTGTCTGCTGAGCTGTGTATCTAATCCTATCATGTGAGATACTGTCTGCTGAGCTGTGTATCTAATCCTATCATGTGTGATACTGTCTGCTGAGCTGTGTATCTAATCCTATCATGTGTGATAGTCTGCTGAGCTGTGTATCTAATCCTATCATGTGTGATACTGTCTACTGAGCTGCTGTATCTAATCCTATCATATGTGATACTGTCTGCTGAGTGGTGTATCTAATCCCATCATGTATGATACTGTCTGCTGAGCTGTGTATCTAATCCTATCATGTGTGATACTGTCTGCTGAACTGTGTATCTAATTCTATAATGTGTGATACTGTCTGCTGAGCTGTGTATCTAATCCTATCATGTGTGATACTGTCTGCTGAGCTGCTGTATCTAATCCTATCATGTGTGATACTGTCTGTTGAGCCGTGTATCTAATCCTATCATGTGTGATACTGTCTGCTGAGCCGTGTATCTAATCCTATCATGTGTGATACTGTCTGCTGAGCTGTGTATCTAATCCTATCATGTGTGATACTGTCTGCTGAGCCCTGTATCTAATCCTGTCGTGTGGTACTGTCTGCTGAGCTGTGTATCTAATCCTATCATATGTGATACTGTCTGCTGAGCCACTGTATCTAATCCTAGTATGTGTGATACTGTCTGCTGAGCCACTGTATCTAATCCTATCATGTGTGATACTGTCTGCTGAGCCACTGTATCTAATCCTATCATGTGTGATACTGTCTGCTGAGCTGTGTATCTAATCCTATCATATGTGATACTGTCTGCTGAGCCACTGTATCTAATCCTAGTATGTGTGATACTGTCTGCTGAGCTGTGTATCTAATCCTATCATGTGTGATACTGTCTGCTGAGCTGTGTATCTAATCCTATCATGTGTGATACTGTCTACTGAGCTGCTGTATCTAATCCTATCATATGTGATACTGTCTGCTGAGTGGTGTATCTAATCCCATCATGTATGATACTGTCTGCTGAGCTGTGTATCTAATCCTATCATGTGTGATACTGTCTGCTGAACTGTGTATCTAATTCTATAATGTGTGATACTGTCTGCTGAGCTGTGTATCTAATCCTATCATGTGTGATACTGTCTGCTGAGCTGCTGTATCTAATCCTATCATGTGTGATACTGTCTGTTGAGCCGTGTATCTAATCCTATCATGTGTGATACTGTCTGCTGAGCTGTGTATCTAATCCTATCATGTGTGATAATGTCTGCTGAGCTGTGTATCTAATCCTATCATGTGTGATACTGCCTGCTGAGCTGTGTATCTAATCCTATCATGTGTGATACTGTCTCCTGAGCCGTGTATCTAATCTTATCATGGGTGATACTGTCTGCTGAGCCACTGTATCTAATTCTATAATGTGTGATACTGTCTGCTGAGCTGTGTATCTAGTCCTATAATGTGTGATACTGTCTGCTGAGCTGTGTATCTAATCCTATCTTGTGTGATACTGTCTGCTGAGCTGTGTATCTAATCCCATCATGTGTGATACTGCCTGCTGAGCTGTGTATCTAATCCTATCATGTATGATATGGTCTGCTGAGCTGTGTATCTAATCCTATCATGTGTGATACTGTCTGCTGAGCTGCTGTATCTAATCCTATCATGTGTGATACTGTCTGCTGAGCTGCTGTATCTAATCCTATCATGTGTGATACTGTCTACTGAGCTGCTGTATCTAATCCTATCATATGTGATACTGTCTGCTGAGTGGTGTATCTAATCCTATCATGTGTGATACTGTCTGCTGAAGTGTGTATCTAATTCTATAATGTGTGATACTGTCTGCTGAGCTGTGTATCTAATCCTATCATGTGTGATACTGCCTGCTGAGCTGCTGTATCTAATCCTATCATGTGTGATACTGTCTGCTGAGCTGTGTATCTAATCCTATCATGTGTGATACTGTCTGCTGAGCTGTGTATCTAATCCTATCATGTGTGATACTGTCTGCTGAGCTGCTGTATCTAATCCTATCATATGTGATACTGTCTGCTGAGTGGTGTATCTAATCCCATCATGTATGATACTGTCTGCTGAGCCGTGTATCTAATCCTATCATGTGTGATACTGTCTGCTGAACTCTGTATCTAATTCTATAATGTGTGATACTGTCTGCTGAGCTGTGTATCTAATCCTATCATGTGTGATACTGTCTGCTGAACTCTGTATCTAATTCTATAATGTGTGATACTGTCTGCTGAGCTGTGTATCTAATCCTATCATGTGTGATACTGTCTGCTGAGCTGCTGTATCTAATCCTATCATATGTGATAGTCTCTGCTGAGCTGTGTATCTAATCCTATCATGTGTGATACTGTCTGCTGAGCTGCTGTATCTAATCTTATCATGTGTGATACTGTCTGTTGAGCTGTGTATCTAATCCTATCATGTGTGATACTGTCTGCTGAGCTGTATCTAATCCTATCATATGTGATACTGTCTGCTGAGCTGTGTATCTAATCCTATCATGTGTGATACTGTCTGCTGAGCTGTGTATCTAATCCTATCATGTGTGATACTGTCTGCTGAGCTGTGTATCTAATCCTATCATGTGTGATACTGTCTGCTGAGCTGTGTATCTAATCCTATCATGTGTGATACTGTATGCTGAGCTGTGTATCTAATCCTATCATGTGTGATACTGTCTGCTGAGCTGTATCTAATCCTATCATGTGTGATACTGACTGCTGAGCTGTGTATCTAATCCTATCATGTGTGATACTGTCTGCTGAGCTGTGTATCTAATCCTATCATGTGTGATACTGTCTGCTGAGCCGTTGTTTCTAATCCTATCATGTGTGATACTGTCTGCTGAGCTGTGTATCTAATCCTATCATGTGTGATACTGTCTGCTGATCTGTGTATCTAATCCTATCATGTGTGATACTGCCTGCTGAGCTGTGTATCTAATCCTCCCATGTGTGATACTGTCTGCTGAGCTGTGTATCTAATCCCATCATGTGTGATACTGCCTGCTGAGCTGTGTATCTAATCCTATCATGTGTGATACTGTCTGCTGAGCTGTGTATCTAATCCTATCATGTGTGATACTGTCTTCTGAGCTGTGTATCTAATCCTATCATGTGTGATACTGTCTGCTGAGCTGTATCTAATCCTATCATGTGTGATACTGTCTGCTGAGCTGTATCTAATCCTATCATGTGTGATACTGTCTGCTGAGCTGTATCTAATCCTATCATCTGTGATACTGTCTGCTGAGCTGTGTATCTAATCCCATCATGTGTGATACTGCCTGCTGAGCTGTGTATCTAATCCTATCATGTGAGATACTGTCTGCTGAGCTGTGTATCTAATCCTATCATGTGTGATAGTCTGCTGAGCTGTGTATCTAATCCTATCATGTGTGATACTGTCTGCTGAGCTGTGTATCTAATCCTATCATGTGTGATACTGTCTGCTGAGCTGTGTATCTAATCCTATCATGTGTGATACTGTCTGCTGAGCCGTGTATCTAATCCTATCATGTGTGATACTGTCTGCTGATCCACTGTATCTAATCCTATCATGTGTGATACTGTCTGCTGAGCTGTGTATCTAATCCTATCATGTGTGATACTGTCTGCTGAGCCAATGTATCTAATCCTATCATGTGTGATACTCTCTGCTGAGCTGTGTATCTAATCCTATCATGTGTGATACTGTCTGCTGAGCTGTGTATCTAATCCTATCATGTGTGATACTGTCTGCTTAGCTGTGTATCTAATCCTATCATGTGTGATACTGTCTGCTGAGCTGTGTATCTAATCCTATCATGTGTGATACTGTCTGCTGATCCACTGTATCTAATCCTATCATGTGTGATACTGTCTGCTGAGCTGTGTATCTAATCCTATCATGTGTGATACTGTCTGCTGAGCCAATGTATCTAATCCTATCATGTGTGATACTCTCTGCTGAGCTGTGTATCTAATCCTATCATGTGTGATACTGTCTGCTGAGCTGTGTATCTAATCCTATCATGTGTGATACTGTCTGCTGAGCTGTGTATCTAATCCTATCATGTGTGATACTGTCTGCTGAGCTGTGTATCTAATCCTATCATGTGTGATACTGTCTGCTGAGCTGTGTATCTAATCCTATCATGTGTGATACTGTCTGCTGAGCCGTGTATCTAATCCTATCATGTGTGATACTGTCTGCTGATCCACTGTATCTAATCCTATCATGTGTGATACTGTCTGCTGAGCTGTGTATCTAATCCTATCATGTGTGATACTGTCTGCTGAGCCAATGTATCTAATCCTATCATGTGTGATACTGTCTGCTGAGCTGTGTATCTAATCCTATCATGTGTGATACTGTCTGCTGATCCACTGTATCTAATCCTATCATGTGTGATACTGTCTGCTGAGCTGTGTATCTAATCCTATCATGTGTGATACTGTCTGCTGAGCCAATGTATCTAATCCTATCATGTGTGATACTCTCTGCTGAGCTGTGTATCTAATCCTATCATGTGTGATACTGTCTGCTGATCCACTGTATCTAATCCTATCATGTGTGATACTGTCTGCTGAGCTGTGTATCTAATCCTATCATGTGTGATACTGTCTGCTGAGCCAATGTATCTAATCCTATCATGTGTGATACTCTCTGCTGAGCTGTGTATCTAATCCTATCATGTGTGATACTGTCTGCTGAGCTGTGTATCTAATCCTATCATGTGTGATACTGTCTGCTGAGCCGTGTATCTAATCCTATCATGTGTGTTACTGTCTGCTAAGCTGTGTATCTAATCCTATCATGTGTGATACTGCCTGCGCTGAGCTGTGTATCTAATCCTATCATGTGTGATTCTGTCTGCTGAGCTGCTGTATCTAATCCTGTCCTGTGTGATACACTTGCAGTAGAATGGGGCCGCTATATAATATAATGTGGATATCGATCGTCTGATATCCGTTATTTACAGTCGCCGCGTTTCTATGACTACCAGGTTGATGGGTCAGAACAATTATTTCCCCTCTGTCAGGTCGATGATTTTCTCGCCTGGTTCATTTCAGAGCGATCGATCCTGCACTTCATTCTCCACACATTCTGCTCTTCCCGGGGGAGTGATGTAGCAGCGCTGTGCGCTGGGGGTCATTCACAATGCGGGCGACACTGCAACCAAAAGACTGGGTGACTGTACCATGATGATAGCTCTAACACAATGAAGCGAAAAAGCTGCTGACACTGAAGAAAATAAATAGCAGCGATTGCAGCTTTATATGTGACTAGAGTATAGCTCAAGAGAAGTAAATCAGAGGATCTGCAAAGCTACTCCACATCATATGTAGGTGCAATCTGTGGAGCTGGAGGCGTTTCCTTTTTTTACCAGGCGGGGAGGGTCTCCCCGTTTTTCAGTGATTTTTGTGACTGTTTAGCCACGCCCCCTTGAAAAACCTTGTCACAATAATAATAATCCGATACATTGACAATTATTTTGATGGTAGAAGCAATATTACTGTGTCTCGAGATCCCGAGGGATGGAAATCTCCCAGCAGATCGGATTGCATGTTTGATAAAATAAGTGTCATTTCCCCTTTAAGAGCGATCTAAGATGAATGATATTTTGCATAATAATAATAATCAGTGATTAGCAGCAGCGGAGGTTTCAGGATCCACACCCCATGTGTGCTCTATAATCCCAGCCCGGGGCGCAGGGTGCGGGCACGTCTCACACATCATTAATCTTCCGGTGTCTGTAAAGAAAGTCCCACATTATACAGGACCCCGGGCACTGCCAGGCACAGGGCACCTGGATCATGTCCCCTACACATAGGACCCACAAGAGGTCGCCAGGCGCATTGATTCATAGAGCAGCGGGTTCTGAAGTTCACCTACACATTCATGGCCTGTGTGAGCTGATTATGTTTAGACCCTCTGACCTCAGCTATATCTGCTTATTTTCCCTGCAGCTCCCCCGCAGGCAGACCAGGGTATTACATCTTGATTCTGGTTAATCAGCAGAAATTGATCATCAATCAGCCATACACATGAGATTACCCCCAACCGCCTTATTATACATGTGTAACGATGGGGTTGTTCAGTTTGGGGTTCCCCCATCGCTAATCGTATTTCTGGGGTCCCAGCTGCAGATTGGTTATTTCCAGGTCAACCCAAGGCTATAGAAGTGACACTGCAGGGGAAATGTAGCATTACTTGCCGTTCAGTGAAGTCCATGTAACCACCAGGTCCATTAAGGTGAAGGTCTCTCTTTGCAATGGTGGATAATGGGGTGGTGGTCCCAATTGCAAAGAGAGACCCATTCCGGAGAATGTCTGGTGATCCCACATTATATAATGGGGAGGGGGACCATTATATAAACACTATATGAGCCGCTCCTCTTGTTTTATCCTAAACTTGCAGATTCTCCAGAAGAAAGTGCTTATTACAGAGCGGCTACACGGAGAGCTGCTGATCCGGCAGCCGAGGGGGGACCGTCAGCACAAATGCCATCATTATCTGGATGTGTACTTTATGGATTGTCATATTGTGTGCTCAGCGCGTGCCGGGGCGACGTCTCCACCCCAGGTAATAACGGAGGAAACGTGACCGCACTCTCCTGACCGCACGCTCATAACCGCACTCTCCTAAACCGCACTCTCATAACCGCACTCTTCTGACCGCACACTCATAACCGCACTCTCCTGACCGCACGCTCATAACCGCACGCTCATAACCGCACTCTCCTAAACCGCACACTCATACCCGCACTCTCCTGACCGCACGCTCATAACCGCACTCTCCTGACCGCACGCTCATAACCGCACTCTCCTAAACCGCACTGTCATAACCGCACTCTCCTATACCGCACACTCCTAACCGCACACTCCTAACCGCACACTCCTAACCGCACACTCCTAACCGCACTCTCCTATACCGCACTCTCCTAACCGCACTCTCCTATACCGCACACTCATAACCGCACTCTCATAACCGCACTCTCCTAACCGCACTCTCCTATACCGCACACTCATAACCGCACTCTCATAAACCGCACTCTCATAAACCGCACTCTCATAAACCGCACTCTCCTAAACCGCACTGTCATAAACCGCACTCTCATAAACCGCACTGTCATAACCGCACTCTCCTAAACCGCACTCTCCTAAACCGCACTCTCATAACCGCACTCTCCTAAACCGCACTCTCATAACCGCACTCTCATAACCGCACTCTCCTAAACCGCACTCTCCTAACCGAGCGCACAAGAGTAGCAGAGCACACGTGCCGCACTATAGAGATACCAAGTGTGATCCCAGGAGGAACAAGGAGCCAATGTATCTAATCCTATCATGTGTGATACTATCTGCTGAGTTGTGTATCTAATCCTATCATGTGTGATACTGTCTGCTGAGCTGTGTATCTAATCCTATCATGTGTGATACTGTCTGCTGAGCTGTGTATCTAATCCTATCATGTGTGATACTGTCTGCTGAGCTGCTGTATCTAATCCTATCATGTGTGATACTGTCTACTGAGCTGTGTATCTAATCCTATCATGTGTGATACTGTCTGCTGAGCTGTATCTAATCCTATCATGTGTGATACTGTCTGCTCAGCCACTGTATCTAATCCTATCAAGTGTGATACTGTCTGCTGAGCTGTGTATCTAATCCTATCATGTGTGATACTGTCTGCTGAGCCGTGTATCTAATCCTATCATGTGTGATACTGTCTGCTGAGCTGTGTATCTAATCCTATCATGTGTGATACTGTCTGCTGAGCCGTGTATCTAATCCTATCATGTGTGATACTGTCTGCTGAGCCACTGTATCTAATCCTATCATGTGTGATACTGTCTGCTGAGCTGCTGTATCTAATCCTATCATGTGTGATACTGCCTGCGCTGAGCTGTGTATCTAATCCTATAATGTGTGATACTGTCTGCTCAGCTGTGTATCTAATCCTATCATGTGTGATACTGTCTGCTAAGCTGTGTATCTAATCCTATCATGTGTGATACTGTCTGCTGAGCTGTGTATCTAATCCTATCATGTGTGATACTGTTGGCTGAGCCACTGTATCTAATCCTATCATGTGTGATACTGTCTGCTGAGCTGTGTATCTAATCCGATCATGTGTGATACTGTCTGCTGAGCTGTGTATCTAATCCTATCATGTGTGATACTGCCTACTGAGCCGTCTATCTAATCCTATCATGTGTGATACTGTCTGCTGAGCTCTGTGTATCTAATCCTATCATGTGTGATACTGTCTTCTGAGCCACTGTATCTAATCCTATCATGTGTGATACTGTCTGCTGAGCCGTGTATCTAATCCTATCATGTGTGATACTGTCTGCTGAGCTGTGTATCTAATCCTATCATGTGTGATACTGTCTGCTGAGCTCTGTGTATCTAATCCTATCATGTGTGATACTGTCTTCTGAGCCACTGTATCTAATCCTATCATGTGTGATACTGTCTGCTGAGCCGTGTATCTAATCCTATCATGTGTGATACTGTCTGCTGAGCTGTGTATATAATCCTATCATGTGTGATACTGTCTGCTGAGCTGTGTATCTAATCCTATCATGTGTGATACTGTCTGCTGAGCTGTATCTAATCCTATCATGTGTGATACTGTCTTCTGAGCTGTGTATCTAATCCAATCATGTGTGATACTGTCTGCTGAGCTGTGTATCTAATCCTATCATGTGTGATACTGTCTGCTGAGCCGTGTATCTAATCCTATCATGTGTGATACTGTCTGCTGAGCCAAAACTCTCATTGTTGCTCTGATTCACTCTCGTCTTGACTACTGTAACTCATTACTAGTCGGTCTTCCCCTCACTAAACTCTCCCCTCTCCAATCTATCCTCAATGCAGCAGCCAGGCTCATCTTTATGACCAACCGCTACACCAACGCCTCTAATCTGTGCCAGTCACTGCACTGGTTGCCCATCCCCTTCCGAATAAAATTCAAACTTCTTCCTCTCCCCCACGACGCTCTCCCCAGTGCTGCACCTCCTTACATCTCCTCCCTCATCTCTGTCTACCACCCTACTCGCGCTCTACGATCTGAAACGACCTTAGATTAAAATCCTCCATAATCCGAACCTCCCACTACCGTCTCCAGGATTTCTCTCGTGCTGCTCCGTCCTCTGGAATGCGCTACCCCAGACAATCAGATTAATTCCCAATATCCACAGTTTTAAACGTGCCCTGAAAACACATCTTTTTAGACCGGCCTATAACATTCCCTAATCTGACTCCTTTCCATGGCCCCCCTTATAGACTAGTCATCAGAATAAGATTCCCTCACACTCCTTCTCTTCATGTCCGTCATACACGGATACCGGCTGGTGACCGGCTCATGCAGCTTTATGTCACCACCGCATGTGTATAAAAATGGCCGGACCATTGTACAGAACAAACACTATTACACTTTGTGTCTCCCTTATGTCCTCATAGATTGTAAGCTCTTGTGATCAGGGTCCTCACTCCTCCTCTCCTCATAGATTGTAAGCTCTTGTGATCAGCGTCCTCACTCCTCTCCTCATAGATTGTAAGCTCTTGTGATCAGGGTCCTCACTCCTCCTCTCCTCATAGATTGTAAGCTCTTGTGATCAGCGTCCTCTCTCCTCATAGATTGTAAGCTCTTGTGATCAGCGTCCTCCTCTCCTCATAGATTGTAAGCTCTTGTGATCAGCGTCCTCACTCCTCTCCTCCTCATAGATTGTAAGCTCTTGTGATCAGCGTCCTCACTCCTCCTCTCCTCATAGATTGTAAGCTCTTGTGATCAGCGTCCTCACTCCTCCTCTCCTCATAGATTGTAAGCTCTTGTGATCAGCGTCCTCACTCCTCTCCTCATAGATTGTAAGCTCTTGTGATCAGCGTCCTCACTCCTCTCCTCCTCATAGATTGTAAGCTCTTGTGATCAGCGTCCTCACTCCTCTCCTCCTCATAGATTGTAAGCTCTTGTGATCAGTGTCCTCACTCCTCCTCTCCTCATAGATTGTAAGCTCTTGTGATCAGCGTCCTCACTCCTCCCCTCCTCATAGATTGTAAGCTCTTGTGATCAGCGTCCTCACTCCTCCTCTCCTCATAGATTGTAAGCTCTTGTGATCAGCGTCCTCCTCTCCTCATAGATTGTAAGCTCTTGTGATCAGTGTCCTCACTCCTCTCCTCCTCATAGATTGTAAGCTCTTGTGATCAGCGTCCTCACTCCTCTCCTTCTCATAGATTGTAAGCTCTTGTGATCAGCGTCCTCACTCCTCTCCTCATAGATTGTAAGCTCTTGTGATCAGCGTCCTCACTCCTCCTCTCCTCATAGATTGTAAGCTCTTGTGATCAGTGTCCTCACTTCTCCTCTCCTCATAGATTGTAAGCTCTTGTGATCAGCGTCCTCACTCCTCCTCTCCTCATAGATTGTAAGCTCTTGTGATCAGCGTCCTCACTCCTCTCCTCCTCATAGATTGTAAGCTCTTGTGATCAGCGTCCTCACTCCTCTCCTCATAGATTGTAAGCTCTTGTGATCAGCGTCCTCCTCTCCTCATAGATTGTAAGCTCTTGTGATCAGCGTCCTCACTCCTCCTCTCCTCATAGATTGTAAGCTCTTGTGATCAGCGTCCTCACTCCTCCTCTCCTCATAGATTGTAAGCTCTTGTGATCAGCGTCCTCCTCTCCTCATAGATTGTAAGCTCTTGTGATCAGTGTCCTCACTCCTCTCCTCCTCATAGATTGTAAGCTCTTGTGATCAGCGTCCTCACTCCTCCTCTCCTCATAGATTGTAAGCTCTTGTGATCAGTGTCCTCACTTCTCCTCTCCTCATAGATTGTAAGCTCTTGTGATCAGCGTCCTCACTCCCCAGGTTTGAATTGTAAATGAACTTTGTCACTATGTAATGTCCGATATTGTTTGTTTCATGTTCCCTCTACATTGTAAAGTGCTGCGTAATATGTTGGCGCTATATAAAGATTATTATTATTATTATTATTTATCTAATCCTATCATGTGTGATACTGTCTGCTGAGCTGTGTATCTAATCCTATCATGTGTGATACTGTCTGCTGAGCTGTGTGTCTAATCCTATCATGTGTGATACTGTCTGCTGAGCTGTGTATCTAATCCTATCATGTGTGATACTGTCTGCTGAGCTGTGTATCTAATCCTATCATGTGTGATACTGTCTGCTGAGCTGTGTGTCTAATCCTATCATGTGTGATACTGTCTGCTGAGCTGTGTATCTAATCCTATCATGTGTGATACTGTCTGCTGAGCTGTGTATCTAATCCTATCATGTGTGATACTGTCTGCTGAGCTGTGTATCTAATCCTATCATGTGTGATACTGTCTGCTGTACTGTGTATCTAATTCTATCATGTGTGATACTGTCTGCTGAGCTGTGTATCTAATCCTATCATGTGTGATACGGTCCGCTGAGCTGTGTATCTAATCCTATCATGTGTGATACTGTCTACTGAGCTGTGTATCTAATCCTATCATGTGTGATACTGTCTGCTGAGCTGTGTATCTAATCCTATCATGTGTGATACTGTCTGCTGAGCTGTGTATCTAATCCTATCATGTGTGATACTGTCTGCTGAGCTGTGTGTCTAATCCTATCATGTGTGATACTGTCTGCTGAGCTGTGTATCTAATCCTATCATGTGTGATACTGTCTGCTGAGCTGTGTATCTAATCCTATCATGTGTGATACTGTCTGCTGAGCTGTGTGTCTAATCCTATCATGTGTGATACTGTCTGCTGAGCTGTGTATCTAATCCTATCATGTGTGATACTGTCTGCTGAGCTGTGTATCTAATCCTATCATGTGTGATACTGTCTGCTGAGCTGTGTATCTAATCCTATCATGTGTGATACTGTCTGCTGTACTGTGTATCTAATTCTATCATGTGTGATACTGTCTGCTGAGCTGTGTATCTAATCCTATCATGTGTGATACGGTCCGCTGAGCTGTGTATCTAATCCTATCATGTGTGATACTGTCTACTGAGCTGTGTATCTAATCCTATCATGTGTGATACTGTCTGCTGAGCTGTGTATCTAATCCTATCATGTGTGATACTGTCTGCTGAGCTGTGTATCTAATCCTATCATGTGTGATACTGTCTGCTGAGCTGTGTATCTAATCCTATCATGTGTGATACTGTCTACTGAGCTGTGTATCTAATCCTATCATGTGTGATACTGTCTGCTGAGAGCTGTATCTAATCCTATCATGTATGATACTGTCTGCTGAGCTGTGTATCTAATCCTATCATGTGTGATATTGTCTGCTGAGCTGTGTATCTAATCCTATCATGTGTGATACTGTCTGCTGAGCTGTGTATCTAATCCTATCATGTGTGATACTGTCTGCTGAGCTGTGTATCTAATCCTATCATGTGTGATACTGTCTGCTGTACTGTGTATCTAATTCTATCATGTGTGATACTGTCTGCTGAGCTGTGTATCTAATCCTATCATGTGTGATACGGTCCGCTGAGCTGTGTATCTAATCCTATCATGTGTGATACTGTCTACTGAGCTGTGTATCTAATCCTATCATGTGTGATACTGTCTGCTGAGCTGTGTATCTAATCCTATCATGTGTGATACTGTCTGCTGTACTGTGTATCTAATTCTATCATGTGTGATACTGTCTGCTGAGCTGTGTATCTAATCCTATCATGTGTGATACGGTCCGCTGAGCTGTGTATCTAATCCTATCATGTGTGATACTGTCTGCTGAGCCATGTATCTAATCCTATCATGTGTGATACTGTCTGCTGAGCTATGTATCTAATCCTATCATGTGTGATACTGTCTGCTGAGCTGTATCTAATCCTATCATGTGTGATACTGTCTTCTGAGCTGTGTATCTAATCCAATCATGTGTGATACTGTCTTCTGAGCTGTGTATCTAATCCAATCATGTGTGATACTGTCTGCTGAGCTGTGTATCTAATCCTATCATGTGTGATACTGTCTGCTGAGCTGTGTATCTAATCCTATCATGTGTGATACTGTCTGCTGAGCTGTGTATCTAATCCTATCATGTGTGATACTGTCTGCTGAGCCGTGTATCTAATCCTATCATGTGTGATACTGTCTGCTGAGCTGTGTATCTAATCCTATCATGTGTGATACTGTCTGCTGAGCTGTGTATCTAATCCTATCATGTGTGATACTGTCTGCTGAGCCGTGTATCTAATCCTATCATGTGTGATACTGTCTGCTGAGCCATGTATCTAATCCTATCATGTGTGATACTGTCTGCTGAGCTATGTATCTAATCCTATCATGTGTGATACTGTCTGCTGAGCTGTATCTAATCCTATCATGTGTGATACTGTCTTCTGAGCTGTGTATCTAATCCAATCATGTGTGATACTGTCTGCTGAGCTGTGTATCTAATCCTATCATGTGTGATACTGTCTGCTGAGCTGTGTATCTAATCCTATCATGTGTGATACTGTCTGCTGAGCCGTGTATCTAATCCTATCATGTGTGATACTGTCTGCTGAGCTGTGTATCTAATCCTATCATGTGTGATACTGTCTTCTGAGCTGTGTATCTAATCCAATCATGTGTGATACTGTCTGCTGAGCTGTGTATCTAATCCTATCATGTGTGATACTGTCTGCTGAGCCATGTATCTAATCCTATCATGTGTGATACTGTCTGCTGAGCTGTGTATCTAATCCTATCATGTGTGATACTGTCTGCTGAGCTGTGTATCTAATCCTATCATGTGTGATACTGTCTGCTGAGCTGTGTATCTAATCCTATCATGTGTGATACTGTCTGCTGAGCTGTGTATCTAATCCTATCATGTGTGATACTGTCTGCTGAGCTATGTATCTAATCCTATCATGTGTGATACTGTCTGCTGAGCTGTGTATCTAATCCTATCTTGTGTGATACTGTCTGCTGAGCTGTGTATCTAATCCCATCATGTGTGATACTGTCTGCTGAGCTGTGTATCTAATCCTATCATGTGTGATACTGTCTGCTGAGCTATGTATCTAATCCTATCATGTGTGATACTGTCTGCTGAGCCGTGTATCTAATCCTATCATGTGTGATACTGTCTGCTGATCCACTGTATCTAATCCTATCATGTGTGATACTGGCTCGGAGAAGTATATATCACTTTATTCCACATCATATAATGTTTCGGCGTTCTATAGAGCGTTTTTCCTCCGTGACCATATAAATGCGTCATGTTTATTCGCTGAATTACAATGAACGTGATCCATGTGCGCATTTCCTGCAGCAGAAATGCGAGTTTCTTGCACGGATTATTTTTATATACACATGTTGGATTTTCTTCTGGTAAATGTGCTGTGTGAACATGACCATAGATTCTCTCCAGCACGGCGGCTCTTCTGTAGGCTCCTCCGGCGTCACAATCTCTGTGATTGTCTCTATTTTGCTGCTGATCATTGTCTTCCCATTCTCTTAGCTTTTCCAGTCACGATGGAATGATCTAAATCTTCTTATAACACGTCCAGAATGGGATTACACCTCAGTCTGATCATCTGGGCTTTATCTGGTAGGTTCAGCTTCACTTGTTTTTCGAGCCAACCACATCTTCTCAAATGTCTTCACCAACAACTAAGTTCTAAGGCTTCGTTCACATCTGCGTCAGGGCTCCTTCCAACGTTCCGATAGAGCTTTCCGTCGGAACGGAGCCCTGACTGACACAAACTGAAACCAAAGGTTTCCTTTTCCATCACCGTTGATTTCAATGGTGACGGATTCGGTGCCAATGGTTTCAGTTTGTCTCCGTTGTGCGATGGATTACGCTATTCATCCTGTCAAAACGACGGAACCCTTCCACAACGGAGACAAACTGAAACCATTGGCACCGAATCCGTCACCATTGAAATCAACGGTGATGGAAAAGGAAACCTTTGGTTTCAGTTTGTGTCAGTCAGGACTCCGTTCCGACGGAAAGCTCTATCGGAACGGAGCCCTGACGCAGATGTGAACGAAGCCTAAGGCATCATTACTTTCTCTGTCCTTTCCCGTTCAGTTTTAACACCCATAGAGTCGGGGACTCGGAAAAAAAACACCACCGGGCGATGCTCAACTTTGTAGTTATACACCAGACATTCTCCAAGATGGCCTCCTATGTTCTTCTGGAGTGTGGTCCAAAACTGGCAAAAGGAGCCGGTGCCTTCCCTCTACTGTATGATGGGGCAGGACCGCTGATGCTCTCCAAGTGTCCGGCTGGACAAGAGAACTGTGTGCTGACCAAATCTTGGCTGCACGTGTCTCACTTTCCCTGCACCAGGGATATAAATAATAATCACTAGACACCAGGGATATAAATAATAATCATCTACTAGACACCAGGGATATAAATAATCATCTACTAGACACCAGGGATATAAATAATCATCACTAGACACCAGGGATATAAATAATAATCATCACTAGACACCAGGGATATAAATAATAATCACTAGACACCAGGGATATAAATAATAATGTACTAGACACCAGGGATATAAATAATAATCACTAGACACCAGGGATATAAATAATAATCACTAGACACCAGGGATATAAATAATAATCACTAGACACCAGGGATATAAATAATAATCACTAGACACCAGGGATATAAATAATAATCACTAGACACCAGGGATATAAATAATAATCACTAGACACCAGGGATATAAATAATAATCACTAGACACCAGGGATATAAATAATAATCACTAGACACCAGGGATATAAATAATAATCACTAGACACCAGGGATATAAATAATAATCACTAGACACCAGGGATATAAATAATAATCACTAGACACCAGGGATATAAATAATAATCACTAGACACCAGGGATATAAGTAATAATCATCTACTAGACACCAGGGATATAAATAATCATCACTAGACACCAGGGATATAAATAATAATCATCTACTAGACACCAGGGATATAAATAATCATCACTAGATACCAGGGATATAAATAATCATCACTAGACACCAGGGATATAAATAATCATCACTAGACACCAGGGATATAAATAATAATCACTAGACACCAGGGATATAAATAATAATAATCTACTAGACACCAGGGATATAAATAATCATCTACTAGACACCAGGGATATAAATAATCATCACTAGACACCAGGGATATAAATAATCATCACTAGACGCCAGGGATATAAATAATAATCACTAGACACCAGGGATATAAATAATCATCTACTAGACATCAGGGATATAAATAATCATCACTAGACACCAGGGATATAAATAATCATCTACTAGACACCAGGGATATAAATAATAATCACTAGAAACCAGGGATATAAATAATAATCACTAGACACCAGGGATATAAATAATCATCTACTAGACACCAGGGATATAAATAATAATCTACTAGACACCAGGGATATAAATAATCATCTACTAGACACCAGGGATATAAATAATAATCACTAGACACCAGGGATATAAATAATAATCACTAGACACCAGGGATATAAATAATCATCTACTAGACACCAGGGATATAAATAATAATCACTTGACACCAGGGATATAAATAATCATCTACTAGACACCGGGGATATAAATAATCATCTACTAGACACCAGGGATATAAATAATAATCACTAGACACCAGGGATATAAATAATCACCTACTAGACACCAGGGATATAAATAATCACCTACTAGACACCAGGAATATAAATAATCATCACTAGACACCAGGGATATAAATAATCATCACTAGACACCAGGGATATAAATAATAATCACTAGACACCAGGGATATAAATAATAATCACTAGACACCAGGGATATAAATAATAATCACTAGACACCAGGGATATAAATAATAATGTACTAGACACCAGGGATATAAATACTAGACACCAGGGATATAAATAATAATCACTAGACACCAGGGATATAAATAATAATCACTAGACACCAGGGATATAAATAATAATCACTAGACACCAGGGATATAAATAATTATCTACTAGACACCAGGGATATAAATAATCATCACTAGACACCAGGGATATAAATAATAATCACTAGACACCAGGGATATAAATAATCATCACTAGACACCAGGGATATAAATAATAATCACTAGACACCAGGGATATAAATAATAATCACTAGACACCAGGGATATAAATAATAATCATCTACTAGACACCAGGGATATAAATAATAATCTACTAGACACCAGGGATATAAATAATCATCTACTAGACACCAGGGATATAAATAATCATCTACTAGACACCAGGGATATAAATAATAATCACTAGACACCAGGGATATAAATAATAATCACTAGACACCAGGGATATAAATAATCATCTACTAGACACCAGGGATATAAATAATAATCACTAGACACCAGGGATATAAATAATAATCACTAGACACCAGGGATATAAATAATAATCACTAGACACCAGGGATATAAATAATAACCTACTAGACATCAGGAATATAAATAATAATCACTAGACACCAGGGATATAAATAATAATCACTAGACGCCAGGGATATAAATAATCATCACTAGACACCAGGGATATAAATAATAATCACTAGACACCAGGGATATAAATAATCATCTACTAGACACCAGTGATATAAATAATCATCTACTAGACACCAGGGATATAAATAATCATCTACTAGACACCAGGGATATAAATAATCATCTACTAGACACCAGGGATATAAATAATAATCTACTAGACACCAGGGATATAAATAATCATCTACTAGACACCAGGTATATAAATAATCATCTACTAGACACCAGGGATATAAATAATCATCACTAGACACCAGGGATATAAATAATAATCACTAGACGCCAGGGATATAAATAATCATCTACTAGACATCAGGGATATAAATAATCATCACTAGACACCAGGGATATAAATAATCATCTACTAGACACCAGGGATATAAATAATAATCACTAGAAACCAGGGATATAAATAATAATCACTAGACACCAGGGATATAAATAATAATCTACTAGACACCAGGGATATAAATAATCATCTACTAGACACCAGGGATATAAATAATCATCACTAGACACCAGGGATATAAATAATAATCACTAGACACCAGGGATATAAATAATCATCTACTAGACACCAGGGATATAAATAATAATCACTTGACACGAGGGATATAAATAATAATCTACTAGACACCGGGGATATAAATAATCATCTACTAGACACCAGGGATATAAATAATAATCACTAGACACCAGGGATATAAATAATCACCTACTAGACACCAGGGATATAAATAATCACCTACTAGACACCAGGGATATAAATAATCACCTACTAGACACCAGGAATATAAATAATCATCACTAGACACCAGGGATATAAATAATCATCACTAGACACCAGGGATATAAATAATAATCACTAGACACCAGGGATATAAATAATAATCACTAGACACCAGGGATATAAATAATAATCACTAGACACCAGGGATATAAATAATAATGTACTAGACACCAGGGATATAAATACTAGACACCAGGGATATAAATAATAATCACTAGACACCAGGGATATAAATAATAATCACTAGACACCAGGGATATAAATAATAATCACTAGACACCAGGGATATAAATAATTATCTACTAGACACCAGGGATATAAATAATCATCACTAGACACCAGGGATATAAATAATAATCACTAGACACCAGGGATATAAATAATCATCACTAGACACCAGGGATATAAATAATAATCACTAGACACCAGGGATATAAATAATAATCACTAGACACCAGGGATATAAATAATAATCATCTACTAGACACCAGGGATATAAATAATAATCTACTAGACACCAGGGATATAAATAATCATCTACTAGACACCAGGGATATAAATAATCATCTACTAGACACCAGGGATATAAATAATAATCACTAGACACCAGGGATATAAATAATAATCACTAGACACCAGGGATATAAATAATCATCTACTAGACACCAGGGATATAAATAATCATCACTAGACACCAGGGATATAAATAATAATCACTAGACACCAGGGATATAAATAATAACCTACTAGACATCAGGAATATAAATAATAATCACTAGACACCAGGGATATAAATAATAATCACTAGACACCAGGGATATAAATAATAATCACTAGACGCCAGGGATATAAATAATCATCACTAGACACCAGGGATATAAATAATAATCACTAGACACCAGGGATATAAATAATCATCTACTAGACACCAGTGATATAAATAATCATCTACTAGACACCAGGGATATAAATAATCATCTACTAGACACCAGGGATATAAATAATCATCTACTAGACACCAGGGATATAAATAATAATCTACTAGACACCAGGGATATAAATAATCATCTACTAGACACCAGGTATATAAATAATCATCTACTAGACACCAGGGATATAAATAATCATCTACTAGACACCAGGGATATAAATAATCATCTACTAGACACCAGGGATATAAATAATCATCTACTAGACACCAGGGATATAAATCATCATCTACTAGACACCAGGGATATAAATAATCATCTACTAGACACCAGGGATATAAATAATAATCACTAGACACCAGGGATATAAATAATAATCACTAGACACCAGGGATATAAGTAATAACCACTAGACACCAGGGATATAAATAATCATCTACTAGACACCGGGGATATAAATAATAATCACTAGACACCAGGGATATAAATAATAATCTACTAGACACCAGGGATATAAAAAATAATCTACTAGACACCAGGGATATAAATAATCATCACTAGACACCAGGGATATAAATAATCATCTACTAGACACCTGGGATATAAATAATCATCTACTAGACACCAGGGATATAAATAATCATCTACTAGACACCAGGGATATAAATAATCATCTACTAGACACCAGGGATATAAATAATAATCACTAGACACCAGGGATATAAATAATCATCTACTAGACACCGGGGATATAAATAATCATCTACTAGACACCAGGGATATAAATAATAATCACTAGACACCAGGGATATAAATAATCACCTACTAGACACCAGGGATATAAATAATCACCTACTAGACACCAGGAATATAAATAATCATCACTAGACACCAGGGATATAAATAATCATCACTAGACACCAGGGATATAAATAATAATCACTAGACACCAGGGATATAAATAATAATCACTAGACACCAGGGATATAAATAATAATGTACTAGACACCAGGGATATAAATACTAGACACCAGGGATATAAATAATAATCACTAGACACCAGGGATATAAATAATAATCACTAGACACCA
This sequence comes from Rhinoderma darwinii, assembly GCF_050947455.1. NCBI lineage: Eukaryota > Metazoa > Chordata > Amphibia > Anura > Rhinodermatidae > Rhinoderma > Rhinoderma darwinii. The sequence goes on along the minus strand of NC_134690.1, from coordinate 6,176,652 downwards.
GGGATATAAATAATAATGTACTAGACACCAGGGATATAAATAATTATCTACTAGACACCAGGGATATAAATAATCATCACTAGACACCAGGGATATAAATAATAATCACTAGACACCAGGGATATAAATAATCATCACTAGACACCAGGGATATAAATAATAATCACTAGACACCAGGGATATAAATAATAATCACTAGACACCAGGGATATAAATAATAATCACTAGACACCAGGGATATAAATAATAATCACTAGACACCAGGGATATAAATAATCATCTACTAGACACCGGGGATATAAATAATCATCACTAGACACCAGGGATATAAATAATAATCACTAGACACCAGGGATATAAATAATAATCACTAGACACCAGGGATATAAATAATCATCACTAGACACCAGGGATATAAATAATCATCACTAGACACCAGGGATATAAATAATAATCACTAGACACCAGGGATATAAATAATAATCACTAGACACCAGGGATATAAATAATAATCACTAGACACCAGGGATATAAATAATCATCTACTAGACACCAGGGATATAAATAATAATCATCACTAGACACCAGGGATATAAATAATCATCTACTAGACACCAGGGATATAAATAATCATCTACTAGACACCAGGGATATAAATAATCATCACAAGACACCAGGGATATAAATAATAATCACTAGACACCAGGGATATAAATAATAACCACTAGACACCAGGGATATAAATAATAATGTACTAGACACCAGGGATATAAATAATCATCACTAGACACCAGGGATATAAATAATCATCTACTAGACACCAGGGATATAAATAATAATCACTAGACACCAGGGATATAAATAATCATTACTAGACACCAGGGATATAAATAATAATCACTAGACACCAGGGATATAAATAATAATCACTAGACACCAGGGATATAAATAATAATCACTAGACACCAGGGATATAAATAATCATCACTAGACACCAGGGATATAAATAATCATCACTAGACACCAGGGATATAAATAATAATCACTAGACACCAGGGATATAAATAATAATCACTAGACACCAGGGATATAAATAATAATCACTAGACACCAGGGATATAAATAATAATCACTAGACACCAGGGATATAAATAATAATCCACTAGACACCAGGGATATAAATAATAATCTACTAGACACCAGGGATATAAATAATCATCTACTAGACACCGGGGATATAAATAATCATCTACTAGACACCAGGGATATAAATAATCATCACTAGACACCAGGGATATAAATAATAATCACTAGACACCAGGGATATAAATAATAATGTACTAGACACCAGGGATATAAATACTAGACACCAGGGATATAAATAATAATCACTAGACACCAGGGATATAAATAATAATGTACTAGACACCAGGGATATAAATAATTATCTACTAGACACCAGGGATATAAATAATCATCACTAGACACCAGGGATATAAATAATAATCACTAGACACCAGGGATATAAATAATCATCACTAGACACCAGGGATATAAATAATCATCACTAGACACCAGGGATATAAATAATAATCACTAGACACCAGGGATATAAATAATAATCACTAGACACCAGGGATATAAATAATAATCACTAGACACCAGGGATATAAATAATCATCACTAGACACCAGGGATATAAATAATAATCACTAGACACCAGGGATATAAATAATAATCACTAGACACCAGGGATATAAATAATAATCACTAGACACCAGGGATATAAATAATAATCACTAGACACCAGGGATATAAATAATCATCTACTAGACACCGGGGATATAAATAATCATCACTAGACACCAGGGATATAAATAATAATCACTAGACACCAGGGATATAAATAATCATCACTAGACACCAGGGATATAAATAATCATCACTAGACACCAGGGATATAAATAATCATCACTAGACACCAGGGATATAAATAATAATCACTAGACACCAGGGATATAAATAATAATCACTAGACACCAGGGATATAAATAATAATCACTAGACACCAGGGATATAAATAATCATCTACTAGACACCAGGGATATAAATAATAATCATCACTAGACACCAGGGATATAAATAATCATCTACTAGACACCAGGGATATAAATAATAATCACTAGACACCAGGGATATAAATAATAATCACTAGACACCAGGGATATAAATAATAACCACTAGACACCAGGGATATAAATAATAATGTACTAGACACCAGGGATATAAATAATCATCACTAGACACCAGGGATACAAATAATCATCTACTAGACACAAGGGATATAAATAATATTCACTAGATGCCAGGGATATAAATAATAATCTACTAGACACCAGGGATATAAATAATAATCACTAGACACCAGGGATATAAATAATCATCTACTAGACACCAGGGATATAAATAATCATCTACTAGACACCAGGGATATAAATAATATTCACTAGACGCCAGGGATATAAATAATAATCTACTAGACACCAGGTATATAAATAATCATCTACTAGACACCAGGGATATAAATAATATTCACTAGACGCCAGGGATATGAATAATAATCTACTAGACACCAGGGATATAAATAATCATCTACTAGACACCAGGGATATAAATAATCATCTACTAAACACCAGGGATATAAATAATAATCACTAGACACCAGGGATATAAATAATCATCTACTAGACACCAGGGATATAAATAATCATCTACTAGACACCAGGGATATAAATAATCACCTACTAGACACCAGGAATATAAATAATCATCACTAGACACCAGGGATATAAATAATCATCACTAGACACCAGGGATATAAATAATAATCACTAGACACCAGGGATATAAATAATCATCACTAGACACCAGGGATATAAATAATAACCACTAGACACCAGGGATATAAATAATCATCACTAGACACCGGGGATATAAATAATAATCACTAGACACCAGGGATATAAATAATCATCTACTAGACACCAGGGATATAAATAATCATCTACTAGATACCAGGGATATAAATAATCATCTACTAGACACCAGGGATATAATTAATAATCACTAGACACCAGGGATATAAATAATCATCTACTAGACACCAGGGATATAAATAATAATCATCACTAGACACCAGGGATAGAAATAATAATCATCACTAGACACCAGGGATATAAATAATAATCACTAGACACCAGGGATATAAATAATCATCTACTAGACACCAGGGATATAAGTAATAATCACTAGACACCAGGGATATAAATAATCATCTACCAGACACCGGGGATATAAATAATAATCACTAGACACCAGGAATATAAATAATAATCACTAGACACCAGGGATATAAATAATAATCACTAGACACCAGGGATATAAATAATCATCTACCAGACACCGGGGATATAAATAATAATCACTAGACACCAGGGATATAAATAATCATCTACTAGACACCAGGGATATAAATAATAATCACTAGACACCAGGGATATAAATAATCATCACTAGACACCAGGGATATAAATAATAACCACTAGACACCAGGGATATAAATAATCATCACTAGACACTGGGGATATAAATAATAATCACTAGACACCAGGGATATAAATAATCATCTACTAGACACCAGGGATATAAATAATCATCTACTAGACACCAGGGATATAAATAATCATCTACTAGACACCAGGGATATAAATAATAATCACTAGACACCAGGGATATAAATAATCATCACTAGACACCAGGGATATAAATAATAATCACTAGACACCAGGGATATAAATAATCATCTAGTAGACACCAGGGATATAAATAATCATCTACTAGACACCAGGGATATAAATAATAATCACTAGACACCAGGGATATAAATAATAATCTACTAGACACCAGGGATATAAATAATCATCTACTAGACACCAGGGATATAAATAATCATCACTAGACACCAGGGATATAAATAATAATCACTAGACACCAGGGATATAAATAATTATCACTAGACACCAGGGATATAAATAATCATCTACTAGACACCAGGGATATAAATAATCATCTACTAGACACCAGGGATATAAATAATAATCTACTAGACACCAGGGATATAAATAATAATCACTAGACACCAGGGATATAAATAATAATCACTAGACACCAGGGATATAAATAATCATCACTAGACACCAGGGATATAAATAATAATCTACTAGACACCAGGGATATAAATAATCATCACTAGACACCAGGGATATAAATAATCATCTACTAGACACCAGGGATATAAATAATAATCACTAGACACCAGGGTTATAAATAATCATCACTAGACACCAGGGATATAAATAATCATCACTAGACACCAGGGATATAAATAATCATCACTAGACGCCAGGGATATAAATAATAATCACTAGACGCCAGGGATATAAATAATCATCACTAGACACCAGGGATATAAATAATCATCTACTAGACACCAGGGATATAAATAATAATCACTAGACACCAGGGATATAAATAATCATCACTAGACGCCAGGGATATAAATAATAATCACTAGACGCCAGGGATATAAATAATCATCACTAGACACCAGGGATATAAATAATCATCTACTAGACACCAGGGATATAAATAATAATCACTAGACACCAGGGATATAAATAATAATCTACTAGACACCAGGGATATAAATAATCATCACTAGACACCAGGGATATAAATAATAATCACTAGACACCAGGGATATAAATAATAATCACTAGACACCAGGGATATAAATAATCATCTACTAGACACCAGGGATAAAAATAATAATCACTAGACACCAGGGATATAAATAATAATCACTAGACACCAGGGATATAAATAATCATCTACTAGACACCAGGGATATAAATAATAATCTACTAGACACCAGGGATATAAATAATAATCACTAGACACCAGGGATATAAATAATCATCACTAGACACCAGGGATATAAATAATAATCACTAGACACCAGGGATATAAATAATCATCACTAGACACCAGGGATATAAATAATTATCACTAGACACCAGGGATATAAATAATAATCACTAGACACCAGGGATATAAATAATAATCCACTAGACACCAGGGATATAAATAATAATCACTAGACACCAGGGATATAAATAATAATCACTAGACACCAGGGATATAAATAATCATCACTAGACACCAGGGATATAAATAATAATCACTAGACACCAGGGATATAAATAATAATCAGTAGGCACCAGGGATATAAATAATAATCAGTAGGCACCAGGGATAGCTGGGGCCGGTAAGAGTTATGCAGCAGAGCCAGGTAGGCAGGACATTAGCAGATGCTTCAGAGGAATAGTCAGAAGACCCAATGTTCAGTACTGGAGATGTAGCAGAGCCGAGTATGCAAGTAAAAGAGGAGTCAGAACAAGTCAAGTCACATAGAGAATCAAATACTTAACACGGCCCCATGCACACGAACGTACAAATGCCCGTTAGCACGGGCCGTAATTACGGGCCCATAGACTTCTATTGGCCACGGGTACCTCCCCGTATGCTTACGGGAATGTGCCCGGGCCGTTAAAAAATAAAGAACATGTCCTATTTTAGGCCGTAATTACGGAACGGGCAGGCCCATAGAAGTCTATGGGGCTCCCGTAATGACGGGAGCGTTGCTAGGAGACGTCAGTAAATAGTCACTGTCCAGGGTGCTGAAAGAGTTAAGCGATCGGCAGTAACTGTTTCTGCACCCTGGACAGTGACTACCGATCACAATATACAGCAACCTGTAAAAAAATAGAATTTCATACTTACCGAGAACTCCCTGCTTCTGTCTCCAGTCCGGCCTCCCAGGATGACGTTTCAGTCTAAGTGACGGCTGCAGCCAATCACAGGCCAATCACAGGCTGCAGCCAATCACAGGCCAATCACAGGCTGCAGCTGTCACATGGACTGCCGCGTCATCCAGGGAGGTCGGGCTGGATGTCAAGAGAGGGACGCGTCACCAAGACAACGGCCGGTAAGTATGAAATTCTTTTACTTTTACTACGGAAAGTGCTGTCCCTTCTCTCTATCCTGCACTGATACAGAGAAGGGGCTGCCGATTAGTGCAGTGCAATTTTGCAGCGAAGACGTGCCCGTAAATACCGGTGGAATACGGGTGACAACGGACCCGTCTTTACGCCAGTATTTACGGGAGGAAAAAAATACATAAAATATAAGCCTATCTAGGATCACCCAATGACTGGCGCTGAAACCAGCGTGTTACCATTTTAAATACGACGCCTAGTTCTCTGGTCGATCGTGCGATCTGCATTATGATATATATACAGTATATATTTGCCTTGAATATATGCTGTCAGCAGTCAGTGGAGAAAAATGCTCCATGGTTGTCGCCCATAGACATAATGACAGTCAAGATAACGCAACACAAGGAGGTACACATTCACCTACAGCAAACAGAGTGCTTGAAATAGTGAAGAATGGAAACACAAAGTCTATTAGACAGTTGTAGAACTTTTACGCCGAGCGCGGTTCATGACACTACAAAGGGGGTGGTGTTAAGTGAGGCGCAAACGCAAACCACCATGTAGATGTAAAACGTAAGTCATGTGACATAAAATAAACGTGACACAAACAGCAGGAAAATAGCTTCATGTGCCACCCTATAATTGGCATGACCAGCGTCACATGTGGCATGGGAGTGAACGTCTACATAAAACCGATATACACTATAAGGTTATATGAAGTACAGAGAAAATAAGCAGGGGCCGGGCTGGGCGTGGTCAGCTTACTCAGGGGCGGAGCTTATGACTAAAACATAGACGTTTCTGTTCTTGAACAGCTGTCCCACTCCCGTGCTGCACATGCGCTGTATGGTATATACTATTACTGGTGTTACAGGCAGGGGCAGCAGTGCGGAGACTGGAGGATCAGCTACATCACAACCTGGCAAAATCCGCCAGTGAAAAAGATGGCGGCGGCCGCCGCGACGCACGCACAGCGTACAGGCGGCGGGGGCGGGGTTTTATGGGCACGCGCATCAAGGACGCGCCTCCGGGGATGTCAGAAGAACGGAGCGCGCTCCCGGCCGGTGCCGAACGGTTGTGAGCGCGCCGCGGTGAACGGGAGCGGACACCGGAGAAAGGTAGAAGCCAGCCCCATGTATATATGTGTGTGTAACTATATACTCCACTACATCCTGTGTGTAACTCCCCCCATCCTGCCCGCTTAATGGTACGTCCCGTTATATGTGTTTATAGACTCCCACATCACTATGTATCCCTGTGTATACACATACAGTATACCCGCGCAACATGATAATGGTACATTCCACGTATACATCACTTACACTGTTTATATCTGCTGTCCATATGTCATATTCTGTATAACCCTGTATATATATGTGACCTCCTGCATATAACACTGTATGTATGTATCCTGTATATATGTGCCCTCCTGTATATAACACTATGTATCCTGTATATATGTGACCTCCTGTATATAACACTGTATGTATGTATCCTGTATATATGTGACCTCCAGTATACAACACCATATGTATGTATCCTGTATATATGTGACCTCCTGTATATAACACTGTATGTATCCTGTATATATGTGCTCTCCTGTATATAACACTGTATGTATCCTGTATATATGTGACCTCCTGTATATAACACTGTATGTATCCTGTATATATGTGACCTCCTGTATATAACACTGTATGTATCCTGTATATATGTGACCTCCTGTATATAACACTGTATGTATCCTGTATATATGTGACCTCCTGTATATAACACTGCATGTATGTATCCTGTATATATGTGACCTCCTGTATACAACACTGTATATATGTGACCACCTGTATATAACACTGTATGTATGTATCCTGTATATATGTGACCTCCTGTATATAACACTGTATGTATCCTGTATATATGTGACCTCCTGTATATAACACTGTATGTATGTGACCTCCTGTATATAACACTGTATGTATCCTGTATATATGTGACCTCCTGTATATAACACTGTATGTATCCTGTATATATGTGACCTCCTGTATATAACACTGTATGTATCCTGTATATATGTGACCTCCTGTATATAACACTGTATGTATCCTGTATATATGTGACCTCCTGTATATAACACTGTATGTATCCTGTATATATGTGACCTCCTGTATATAACACTGTATGTATCCTGTATATACACGTGACCTCCTGCATATAACACTATATGTATGTATCCTGTATATATGTGACCTCCTGTATATAACACTGTATGTATCCTGTATATACGTGACCTCCTGCATATAACACTGTATGTATGTATCCTGTATATATGTGACCTCCTGTATATAACACTGTATGTATCCTGTATATATGTGACCTCCTGTATGTATCCTGTATATATGTGCCCTCCTGTATATAACACTGTATGTATCCTGTATATATGTGACCTCCTGTATATAACACTGTATGTATCCTGTATATATGTGACCTCCAGTATACAACACTATATGTATGTATCCTGTATATATGTAACCTCCTGTATACAAAACTGTATGTATGCATCCTGTCTATATGTGACCTCCAGTATACAACACTATATGTATGTATCCTGTATATATGTAACCTCCTGTATACAAAACTGTATGTATGTATCCTGTATATATGTGACCTCCTGTATATAACACTGTATATATGTGACCTCCTGCATATAACACTGTATGTATGCTGTATATATGTGCCCTGTATATAACACTGTATGTATGCTGTATATATGTGACCTCCTGTATATAACACTGTATGTATCCTGTATATATGTAACCTCCTGTATACAACACTGTATGTATGCATCCTGTATATATGTGCCCTCCTGTATATAACACTGTATCTATCCTGTATATATGTGACCTCCTGTATATAACACTGTATGTATCCTGTATATATGTGACCTGTATATAACACTGTATGTATCCTGTATATATGTGACCTCCTGTATATAACACTGTATGTATGCTGTATATGTGTGACCTGTATATAACACTGTATGTATCCTGTATATATGTAACCTCCTGTATACAACACTGTATGTATGTATGTATCCTGTATATATGTGCCCTCCTGTATATAACACTGTATCTATCCTGTATATATGTGACCTCCTGTATATAACACTGTATGTATGTGACCTCCTGTATATAACACTGTATGTATGCTGTATATATGTGCCCTCCTGTATATAGCACTGTATATATGTGACCTCCTGCATATAACACTGTATGTATGTATCCTGTATATATGTGACCTCCTGCATATAACACTGTATGTATGTATCCTGTATATATGTGACCTCCTGTATACAACACTGTATGTATGTATCCTGTATATAACACTGTATGTATGCTGTATATATGTGACCTCCTGCATATAACACTGTATGTATGTATCCTGTATATATGTGACCTCCTGTATATAACACTGTATGTATCCTGTATATATGTGACCACCTGTATATAACACTGTATGTATCCTGCATATATGTGACCTCCTGTATATAACACTGTATGTATCCTGTATATATGTGACCTCCTGTATATAACACTGTATGTATCCTGTATATATGTGACCTCCTGTATATAACACTGTATGTATCCTGTATATATGTGACCTCCTGTATATAACACTGTATGTATCCTGTATATATGTGACCTCCTGCATATAACACTGTATGTATGTATCCTGCATATATGTGACCTCCTGTATATAACACTGTATGTATCCTGTATATATGTGACCTCCTGTATATAACACTGTATGTATCCTGTATATATGTGACCTCCTGCATATAACACTGTATGTATGTATCCTGTATATATGTGACCTCCTGTATATAACACTATGTATGCTGTATATATGTGACCTCCTGTATATAACACTGTATATATGTGACCTCCTGTATATAACACTGTATGTATCCTGTATATATGTGACCTCCTGTATATAACACTGTATGTATCCTGTATATATGTGACCTCCTGTATATAACACTGTATGTATCCTGTATATATGTGACCTCCTGTATATAACACTGTATGTATCCTGTATATATGTGACCTCCTGCATATAACACTGTATGTATGTATCCTGTATATATGTGACCTCCTGTATATAACACTGTATGTATCCTGTATATATGTGACCTCCTGTATATAACACTGTATGTATCCTGTATATATGTGACCTGTATATAACGCTGTATGTATCCTGTATATATGTGCCCTGTATATAACACGGTATGTATCCTGTATATATGTGACCTGCTGTATATAACACTGTATGTATCCTGTATATATGTGACCTCCTGTATATAACACTGCATGTATGTATCCTGTATATATGTGACCTCCTGTATACAACACTGTACGTATGTATCCTGTATATATGTGACCTGTATATAACACGGTATGTATCCTGTATATATGTGACCTGCTGTATATAACACTGTATGTATCCTGTATATATGTGACCTCCTGTATATAACACTGTATGCATGTATCCTGTATATATGTGACCTCCTGCATATAACACTGTATGTATCCTGTATATATGTGACCTACTGTATATAACACTGTGTATGTATCCTGTATATATGTGACCTCCTGTATACAACACTGTATATATGTGACCTCCTGTATACAACACTGTATGTATCCTGTATATATGTGCCCTCCTGTATATAACACTGTATCTATCCTGTATATATGTGACCTCCTTTATATAACACACTATGTATGTATCCTGTATATATGTGACCTCCTGTATACAACACTGTATGTATGTATGTATGTATGTATGTATCATGTATATAACACTGTATGTATGTATGTATCCTGTATATATGTGACCTCCTGTATATAACACTGTATGTATCCTGTATATATGTGACCTCCTGTATACAACACTGTATGTATGTATCCTGTATATATGTGCCCTCCTGTATATAACACTGTATCTATCCTGTATATATGTGACCTCCTTTATATAACACTGTATGTATGTATCCTGTATATATGTGACCCCCTGTATACAAAACTGTATGTATGTATGTATGTATCCTGTATATAACACTGTATGTATGTATCCTGTATATATGTGACCTCCTGCATATAACACTGTATGTATCCTGTATATATGTGACCTCCTGTATATAACACTGTATGTATGTATCCTGTATATATGTGCCCTCCTGTATACAACACTGTATGTATGTATCCTGTATATAGCACTGTATGTATGTATCCTGTATATATGTGACCTGTATATAACACTGTATGTATCCTGTATATATGTGACCTCCTGTATATAACACTGTATGTATCCTGTATATATGTGACCTTCTGTATATAACACTGTATGTATCCTGTATATACGTGACCTCCTGCATATAACACTGTATGTATGTATCCTGTATATATGTGACCTCCTGTATATAACACTATGTATGCTGTATATATGTGACCTCCTGTATATAACACTGTATATATGTGACCTCCTGTATATAACACTGTAAGTATGTATGTATTCTGTATATATGTGACCTGTATATAACACTGTATGTATCCTGTATATATGTGACCTCCTGTATATAACACTGTATGTATGTATCTATCCTGTATATATGTGATCTCCTGTATATAACACTGTATGTATGTATGTATGTATCCTGTATATAACACTGTATGTATGTATGTATCCTGTATATATGTGACCTGTATGTATCCTGTATATATGTGACCTGTACATAACAATGTATGTATCCTGTATATATGTGACCTGTATATAACAATGTATGTATCCTGTATGCTGTCCCGTACTGAAAACATGATTATGGGACAGTATTCCACGGGGAGGCAGGGACTCCGAGCATCATATATAAGTATAATGCTAGGAGTCCGGCTCCCTGAACTGTGGTCAGTCCTAGAAATGCTGCCGACATACAGTCTGTATATCAGGGACCGAACACGGGCGTCTAAGTGAGGCATTTAGGGCACATTCACATGTGGCGGAATTGCGGTTGCGTATCGCTGCGGATTTCAGCATTTGCAATGCAAAAACTGAAATCCGTGGCAAGTCCGCTGTGTTTTCTGCAACATCTGAATTACCTGTCAAATATGCGAATGTTGCTGCAGATTCATTGCGGAATTGCCCCAAATCTGCATCAACATTTGCAGCGGAAAAATTCCGCCACGTCTGAACACGGCCTTATGGTCATTGGCTTTTTGTCAGGGGGTCGCAGACTGCAGCGATATTATTTATATAAGGAATAACGGACCACAATAAAACCTGACGGACGTATCATCAACCAGTGGGATCTGTCTGTCGCGTGATGCGAGGGTGCAGCGTCTGCGTCTTATGTTCACTCGCGGCGGATACACTGCAGATTGTCCACCATGGATTTCATTTCGGATCATCCGCAGCGTATTACAGCAGCAGCACAATCTATACACCCTGTGTGCACTTGGGATATGTTCACACGACCTTTGCTTCAGCCGTTTTTCGGGCCGTAAACACCCCAAAAAACGGCTAAAAAATGCGGGGGCTGAACGCCTCCAAACATCTGCCCATTGATTTCAATGGGAAAAACGGCGTTCCATTCCCATGGGGCGTTCTTTGCGCAGCTGTTTTTAAAAACGGCCACGTAAAAAAAACGCCTCGTAAAAAGGAGCATGTCACTTCTTGAGCCGTTTTTCATTGACTCAATAGAAAGACCGCTCCAAAAACGGCCGTAAAAAATGCCGCAAAAACGCAAGTTGCTTAAAAAACGGCTGAAAATCAGAGATCGGTATTTTCAGGCGTTTTTTGTTTAGCGTGTGAACAGAGCCTGACCCTAAAGAGTAGGTTCAGGGATCCGGTGAAACCGTGGACGACGTCTCTGGCAGCCATATTGGTTTTCACCCGACTTTTTTTCAAAAACGGATATAACTAACGGAAAGGAGGAGGAGGAGGAGGGGTTGCTCCAGGACAGGGGTGCACATACTTTCCTACTTTGACTGGTGTTATTAGTACAGCCCTGTAATTGGTGACGCTCCACTAATCACACGGTCTGGGGTCTTCATCAGGACTCACAGCGTCTTCCTCTTAGGAATGGGGGGAATATCTCCGCTCACACACCCCTCCCCCCCACTTACGTTATCCTGTGCAGTCCCCCTTTAAGCAGTGACTGGCTGTGTGAGATACCAATGTGCTGGGGGTCAGAGTTCCCCCTTAGTCGGAGGGGGGAGGAGGTTTCCTGTGTGAAGGTAACGGTCTGAGGTTCGCGCTGCGGTTATTACTCTATAACTTCCGCTGTGTCTTCTATCAGAATGTATAAACCTCGTCACCGGTGCAGGAATTATCAGCGAAGAAGTGAATGTGCAGAAGAGGAAGCGTCTCACTCCATAGATCACCCCACCGAGACGTAGCCCACCTCAACATCTACTGCCCGTCACTATACAACAATCACCGGTACTGTGCTCCAGTCACATCCAGAGCTGCACTCACAATTCTTCTAGTTTCTGTTATTCTATCCGGCTTTGTGGTCTCATATCTCCCCTGCTCTGCTGTCCTGCACTGTGGAAAATGTAGTGTTTTATCATCAACAATGGACAAAGTGTAATGTATATTGCGATATTATAGTAGTTATATTCTTGTATATAGGGGGCAGTATTATAGTAGTTATATTCTTGTATATAGGAGCAGTATTATAGTAGTTATATTCTTGTATATAGGAGCAGTATTATAGTAGTTATATTCTTGTATATAGGAGCAGTATTATAGTAGTTATATTCTTGTATACAGGGAGCAGTATTATAGTAGTTATATTCTTGTATATAGGGAGCAGTATTATAGTAGTTATATTCTTGTATATAGGGGCAGTATTATAGTAGTTATATTCTTGTATATAGGAGCAGTATTATAGTAGTTATATTCTTGTATATAGGGGCAGTATTATAGTAGTTATATTCTTGTACATAGGGGCAGTATTATAGTAGTTATATTCTTGTATATAGGGGCAGTATTATAGTAGTTATATTCTTGTATATAGGGAGCAGTATTATAGTAGTTATATTCTTGTATATAGGAGCAGTATTATAGTAGTTATATTCTTGTATATAGGAGCAGTATTATAGTAGTTATATTCTTGTATATAGGGGCAGTATTATAGTAGTTATATTCTTGTACATAGGGGCAGTATTATAGTAGTTATATTCTTGTATATAGGGGCAGTATTATAGTAGTTATATTCTTGTATACAGGGGGCAGTATTATAGTAGTTATATTCTTGTATATAGGAGCAGTATTATAGTAGTTATATTCTTGTATATAGGAGCAGTATTATAGTAGTTATATTCTTGTATATAGGCGCAGTATTATAGTAGTTATATTCTTGTATATAGGGAGCAGTATTATAGTAGTTATATTCTTGTATATAGGGAGCAGTATTATAGTAGTTATATTCTTGTATATAGGAGGCAGTATTATAGTAGTTATATTCTTGTATATAGACGGCAGTATTATAGTAGTTATATTCTTGTATATAGGAGCAGTATTATAGTAGATATATTCTTGTATATAGGGGCAGTATTATAGTAGTTATATTCTTGTATATAGACGGCAGTATTATAGTAGTTATATTCTTGTATATAGGGAGCAGTATTATAGTAGTTATATTCTTGTATATAGGGAGCAGTATTATAGTAGTTATATTCTTGTATATAGGGGCAGTGTTATAGTAGTTATATTCTTGTATATAGGAGGCAGTATTATAGTAGTTATATTCTTGTATATAGACGGCAGTATTATAGTAGTTATATTCTTGTACATAGGGGCAGTATTATAGTAGTTATATTCTTGTATATAGGGAGCAGTATTATAGTAGTTATATTCTTGTATATAGGAGGCAGTATTATAGTAGTTATATTCTTGTATATAGACGGCAGTATTATAGTAGTTATATTCTTGTACATAGGGGCAGTATTATAGTAGTTATATTCTTGTATATAGGGGGCAGTATTATAGTAGTTATATTCTTGTATATAGGAGGCAGTATTATAGTAGTTATATTCTTGTATATAGGAGCAGTATTATAGTAGTTATATTCTTGTACATAGGGGCAGTATTATAGTAGTTATATTCTTGTATATAGGAGCAGTATTATAGTAGTTATATTCTTGTATATAGGGGGCAGTATTATAGTAGTTATATTCTTGTATATAGGAGCAGTATTATAGTAGTTATATTCTTGTATATAGGAGCAGTATTATAGTAGTTATATTCTTGTATATAGAGGCAGTATTATAGTAGTTATATTCTTGTATATAGGGGCAGTATTATAGTAGTTATATTCTTGTATATAGGGGGCAGTATTATAGTAGTTATATTCTTGTATATAGGGCAGTATTATAGTAGTTATATTCCTGTATATAGGGGCAGTATTATAGTAGTTATATTCTTGTATATAGGGGCAGTATTATAGTAGTTATATTCTTGTATATAGGGGCAGTATTATAGTAGTTATATTCCTGTATATAGGGGCAGTATTATAGTAGTTATATTCTTGTATATAGGGGGCAGTATTATAGTAGTTATATTCTTGTATATAGGGGGCAGTATTATAGTAGTTATATTCTTGTATATAGGAGGCAGTATTATAGTAGTTATATTCTTGTATATAGGGGGCAGTATTATAGTAGTTATATTCTTGTATATAGGAGCAGTATTATAGTAGTTATATTCTTGTATATAGGAGCAGTATTATAGTAGTTATATTCTTGTATATAGGGGCAGTATTATAGTAGTTATATTCTTGTATATAGGGGGCAGTATTATAGTAGTTATGTTCTTGTATATAGGAAGCAGTATTATAGTAGTTATATTCTTGTATATAGGGGCAGTATTATAGTAGTTATATTCTTGTATATAGGAGGCAGTATTATAGTAGTTATATTCTTGTATATAGGGGCAGTATTATAATAGTTATATTCTTGTATATAGGAGCAGTATTATAGTAGTTATATTCTTGTATATAGGAGGCAGTATTATAGTAGTTATATTCTTGTATATAGGGGCAGTATTATAGTAGTTATATTCTTGTATATAGGGGGGCAGTATTATAGTAGTTATATTCTTGTATATAGGAGCAGTATTATAGTAGTTATATTCTTGTATATAGGGGCAGTATTATAGTAGTTATATTCTTGTATATAGGGGGGCAGTATTATAGTAGTTATATTCTTGTATATAGGAGCAGTATTATAGTAGTTATATTCTTGTATATAGGAGCAGTATTATAGTAGTTATATTCTTGTATATAGGGGGCAGTATTATAGTAGTTATATTCTTGTATATAGGGGCAGTATTATAGTAGTTATATTCTTGTATATAGGGGGCAGTATTATAGTAGTTATATTCTTGTATATAGGAGGCAGTATTAGAGTAGTTATATTCTTGTATATAGGAGGCAGTATTATAGTAGTTATATTCTTGTATATAGGGGGCAGTATTATAGTAGTTATATTCTTGTACATAGGGGGCAGTATTATAGTAGTTATATTCTTGTATATCGGGGGAAGTATTATAGTAGTTATATTCTTGTATATAGGGGCAGTATTATTGTAGTTATATTCTTGTATATAGGGGCAGTATTATAGTAGTTATATTCTTGTATATAGGGGCAGTATCATAGTAGTTATATTCTTGTATATAGGAGCAGTATTATAGTAGTTATATTCTTGTATATAGGGGGCAGTATTATAGTAGTTATATTCTTCTACATAGGGGGCAGTATTATAGTAGTTATATTCTTGTATATAGGGGCAGTATTATAGTAGTTATATTCTTGTATATAGGAGCAGTATTATAGTAGTTATATTCTTGTATATAGAGGCAGTATTATAGTAGTTATATTCTTGTATATAGGGGCAGTATTATAGTAGTTATATTCTTGTATATAGGGGCAGTATTATAGTAGTTATATTCTTGTATATAGGAGCAGTATTATAGTAGTTATATTCTTGTATATAGGGGCAGTATTATAGTAGTTATATTCTTGTATATAGGAGCAGTATTATAGTAGTTATAGTCTTGTATATAGGGGCAGTATTATAGTATATATTCTTGTATATAGGAGGCAGTATTATAGTAGTTATATTCTTGTATAGGCGGCAGTATTATGGTAGTTATATTCTTGTATATAGGGGGCAGTATTATAGTAGATATATTCTTGTATATAGGAGCAGTATTATAGTAGATATATTCTTGTATATAGGGGGCAGTATTATAGTAGTTATATTCCTGTATATAGGGTGCAGTATTATAGTAGTTATATTCTTGTATATAGGGGCAGTATTATAGTAGTTATATTCTTGTATATAGGGGGCAGTATTATAGCCGTTATATTCTTGTATATAGGGGCAGTATTATAGTAGTTATATTCCTGTATATAGGGGCAGTATTATAGTAGTTATATTCTTGTATATAGGGGCAGTATTATAGTAGTTATATTCTTGTATATAGGAGGCAGTATTATAGTAGTTATATTCTTGTATATAGGAGCAGTATTATAGTAGTTATATTCTTGTATACAGGGGGCAGTATTATAGTAGTTATATTCTTGTATATAGGGGCAGTATTATAGTAGTTATATTCTTGTATATAGGAGCAGTATTATAGTAGTTATATTCTTGTATATAGGAGACAGTATTATAGTAGTTATATTCTTGTATATAGGAGCAGTATTATAGTAGTTATAGTCTTGTATAGGCGGCAGTATTATGGTAGTTATATTCTTGTATATAGGGGGCAGTATTATAGTAGTTATATTCCTGTATAGGCGGCAGTATTATGGTAGTTATATTCTTGTATATAGGGGGCAGTATTATAGTAGTTATATTCCTGTATATAGGAGCAGTATTATAGTAGTTATATTCTTGTATATAGGAGCAGTATTATAGTAGTTATATTCTTGTATATAGGAGCAGTATTATAGTAGTTATATTCTTGTATATAGGGGCAGTATTATAGTAGTTATATTCTTGTATGTAGGGGGCAGTATTATAGTAGTTATATTCTTGTATATAGGGGGCAGTATTATAGTAGTTATATTCTTGTATATAGGAGTAGTATTAGGGCATGACCACACGTGCGTTGCAGATTCTGCTGTGGATCTGCACAAAATGTGCAGTAAATTGATGCGGACTAGCTGCTGCGGACTGCGGTAAAAGTACTTCCCTTCTCCCTATCAGTGCAGGATAGAGAGAAGGGACAGCACTTTCCCTTGTGAAAGTCAAAGAAATTCATACTTACCGCCCGTTGTCTTGGTGACGCGTCCCTCCTTCGGCATCCAGCCCGACCTCCCTGGATGACGCGGCAGTCCATGTGACCGCTGCAGCCTGTTATTAGCCTGTGATTGGCTGCAGCCGTCACTTAGACTGAAACGTCATCCTGGGAGGCCGGACTGGAGACAGAAGCAGGGAGTTCTCAGTAAGTATGAACTTCATTTTTTTTTACAGATAGATGTATATTGGGATCGGTAGTCGCTGTCCCGGGTGCAGAAACAGTTACTGCCGATCGCTTAACTCTTTCAGCACCCTGGACAGTGACTATTTACAGACGTCTCCTAGCAACGCTCCCGTAATTACGGGAGCCCCATTGACTTCCTCAGTCTGGCTGTAGACCTAGAAATACATAGGTCCAGCCAGAATGAAGAAATGTCAAGTTAAAAAAGCAAGACGGATCCGCAGCACACATAACATGTGCATGACAGCTGCGGACTTCATTGCGGAAATTAGAATCTCCATTGAAGTCAATGGAGAAATTCCGCCATGAGTCCGCCACTGCTCCGCAACAGACAGAGCATGCTGCGGACACCAAATTCCGCTCCGCAGCCTATGCTCCGCAGCGGAATTTTACGCATCGTCTAAACTAACACTGCTAAATTAAAGTGTAAGTCAATGGACAAACGGCTCCGCTGCGGATTAACTCTGCGGAGTGGCCGCAGCGGAATTTAAGTGAAATTCCGCCACGTGTGAACCCAGCCTAATAGTAGTTATATTCTTGTATATAGGGGCAGTATTATAGTAGTTATATTCCTGTATATAGTGAGCAGTATTATAGTAGTTATATTCTTGTATATAGGAGCAGTATTATAGTAGTTATATTCTTGTATATAGGGGCAGTATTATAGTAGTTATATTCTTGTATATAGGAGCAGTATTATAGTAGTTATATTCTTGTATATAGGAGCAGTATTATAGTAGTTATATTCTTGCATATAGGAGCAGTATTATAGTAGTTATATTCTTGTATATAGGGGCAGTATTATAGTAGTTATATTCTTGTATATAGGGGGAGTATTATAGTAGTTATATTCTTGTACATAAGGGCAGTATTATAGTAGTTATATTCTTGTATATAGGGGCAGTATTATAGTAGTTATATTCTTGTATAAGGGGCAGTATTATAGTAGTTATATTCTTGTATATAGGGGCAGTATTATAGTAGTTATATTCTTGTATATAGGGGGCAGTATTATAGTAGTTATATTCTTGTATATAGGGAGCAGTATTATAGTAGTTATATTCTTGTATATAGGAGCAGTATTATAGTAGTTATATTCTTGTATATAGGGGGCAGTATTATAGTAGTTATATTCTTGTATATAGGGGGCAGTATTATAGTAGTTATATTCTTGTATATAGGGGGGCAGTATTATAGTAGTTATATTCTTGTATATAGGGGCAGTATTATAGTAGTTATATTCTTGTATATAGGGGCAGTATTATAGTAGTTATATTCTTGTATATAGGGGCAGTATTATAGTAGTTATATTCTTGTATATAGGAGCAGTATTATAGTAGTTATATTCTTGTATATAGGGGCAGTATTATAGTAGTTATATTCTTGTATATAGGGGCAGTATTATAGTAGTTATATTCTTGTATATAGGAAGCAGTATTATAGTAGTTATATTCTTGTATATAGGGGCAGTATTATAGTAGTTATATTCTTGTATATAGGGGGCAGTAGTATAGTAGTTATATTCTTGTGTATAGGGGCAGTATTATAGTAGTTATATACTTGTATATAGGGGCAGTATTATAGTAGTTATATTCTTGTATATAGGGGACAGTATTATAGTAGTTATATTCTTGTATATAGGGGACAGTATTATAGTAGTTATATTCCTGTATATAGGAGCAGTATTATAGTAGTTATATTCTTGTATATAGGGGTAGTATTATGGTAGTTATATTCTTGTATATAGGGGCAGTATTATAGTAGTTATATTCTTGTACATAGGGGGCAGTATTATAGTAGTTATATTCTTGTATATAGGAGCAGTATTATAGTAGTTATATTCTTGTATATAGGGGTAGTATTATGGTAGTTATATTCTTGTGTATATAGGGGCAGTATTATAGTAGTTATATTCTTGTATATAGGGGCAGTATTATAGTAGTTATATTCTTGTATATAGGGGGCAGTATTATAGTAGTTATATTCTTGTATATAGGGGTAGTATTATGGTAGTTATATTCTTGTATATAGGGGCAGTATTATAGTAGTTATATTCTTGTATATAGGGGCAGTATTATAGTTGTTATATTCTTGTATATAGGGGGCAGTATTATAGTAGTTATATTCTTGTATATAGGGGCAGTATTATAGTAGTTATATTCTTGTATATAGGGGGCAGTATTATAGTAGTTATATTCTTGTATATAGGGGACAGTATTATAGTAGTTATATTCTTGTATATAGGGACAGTATTATAGTAGTTATATTCTTGTATATAGGGGCAGTATTATAGTAGTTATATTCTTGTATATAGGAGCAGTATTATAGTAGTTATAGTCTTGTATATAGGGGTAGTATTATGGTAGTTATATTCTTGTATATAGGGGCAGTATTATAGTAGTTATATTCTTGTACATAGGGGGCAGTATTATAGTAGTTATATTCTTGTATATAGGAGCAGTATTATAGTAGTTATATTCTTGTATATAGGAGCAGTATTATAGTAGTTATATTCTTGTATATAGGGAGCAGTATTATAGTAGTTATATTCTTGTATATAGGGGCAGTATTATAGTAGTTATATTCTTGTATATAGGGGCAGTATTATAGTAGTTATATTCTTGTATATAGGGGGCAGTATTATAGTAGTTATATTCTTGTATATAGGGGGCAGTATTATAGTAGTTATATTCTTGTATATAGGGGGCAGTATTATAGTAGTTATATTCTTGTATATAAGGGGCAGTATTATAGTAGTTATATTCTTGTATATAGGGGCAGTATTATAGTAGTTATATTCTTGTATATAGGGAGCAGTATTATAGTAGTTATATTCTTGTATATAGGGGCAGTATTATAGTAGTTATATTCTTGTATATAGGGAGCAGTATTATAGTAGTTATATTCTTGTATATAGGGGCAGTATTATAGTAGTTATATTCTTGTATATAGGGGCAGTATTATAGTAGTTATAGTCTTGTATATAGGGGGCAGTATTATAGTAGTTATATTCTTGTATATAGGAGCAGTATATAGTGTGTGTGTGTGTATGTATATATATACGAGGATAGCGGCTGTGCGAGGGTAACGGCTGTGCGAGGGTAGCGGCTGTGCGATGGTAGCGGCTGTGCGAGGGTAGCGGCTGTGCGAGGGTAGCGGCTGTGCGAGGGTAGCGGCTGTGCGAGGATAGCGGCTGTGCGAGGATAGCGGCTGTGCGAGGATAGCGGCTGCGCGAGGATA
Organism: Rhinoderma darwinii; assembly: GCF_050947455.1. NCBI lineage: Eukaryota > Metazoa > Chordata > Amphibia > Anura > Rhinodermatidae > Rhinoderma > Rhinoderma darwinii. The sequence continues at coordinate 6,154,753 of NC_134690.1, read as the reverse complement.
GCGGCTGTGCGAGGATAGCCTCTGTGCCTTTGTCCCTAGGGGACAAGTGTTGCCATAACGCCACAACGTTATGATTTGGACATTGGGCTTCTTAGCAACCAATCCGATCTTACCATTCATACTTTTAAAAAAGCCTCTTTCATGTTGTTTTTCATGTCCTTATGATGTCACCGGTGATGTGGTAGGATGTGGTCTTACTGGTGTCGCTGGTATAAGGATAGTCTTATTTTACCTATGTAATGATAGGTAACTTGACTGGTGATGGAATCGTTTATGTTGGTTATATTCCTGCTAATGTAATGGGTGTTTATGATACCTATGATAACTTGCTCATTAGTTGTGCTCTCTGTGATGTCACTGGTGGATAGATCGTTTACTTGCTCCGTGATGTCACTAGGGAAGAGAGATCTCTGTGATGTCACTGGTGGATAGATCGTTTACTTGCTCCGTGATGTCACTAGGGAAGAGAGATCTCTGTGATGTCACTGGCGTATGGATAGTTTACTTGCTCTGTGATGTCACTGGCGTATGGATAGTTTACTTGCTCTGTGATGTCACTGGTGTATGGATAGTTTACTTGCTTTGTAATGTCAGTGGAGTATAGATAGTTTACTTGCTCTGTGATGTCACTGGTGTATGAATTGTTTATTTGCTCTGTGATGTCACTAGCGAAGAGAGAGGTTGTTCTCCCTGTGATATCACAGAGCAAGTAAACTATCCATACACCAGTGACATCACAGAGCAAGTAAACTATCCATACACCAGTCACATCACAGAGATCTCTCTCTTCCCTAGTGACATTACAGAGCAAGTAAACTATCCACCAGTGACATCATGAACAGTGCAACCTGCACCACCGACATCACAGAGCAAGTAAACTATCTAGCTACCAGTGACATCACAGGGAGAACAACCTCTCTCTTTGCTAGTGACGTCACTGGTAGAAAGATAGTTTACTTGCTCTGTGATGTCACTGGTGTATGGATAGTTTACTTGCTCTGTGATGTCACTGGTATATGGATAGTTTACTTCCTCTGTGATGTCACTGGTGTATGGATAGTTTACTTGCTCTGTGATGTCACTGATGTATGGATAGTTTACTTGCTCTGTGATGTCACTGGTGTATGGATAGTTGACTTGCTCTGTGATGTCACTGGTGTATGGATATTGATAGTTTACTTGCTCTGATGTCACTGGTGTATGGATAGTTTTCTTGCTCTGATGTCACTGGTGTATGGATAGTTTTCTTGCTCTGTGATGTCACTGGTGTATGGATAGTTTTCTTGCTCTGTGATGTCACTGGTGTATGGATAGTTTTCTTGCTCTGTGATGTCACTGGTGTATGGATAGTTTACTAGGTCTGTGATGTCACTAGGGAAGAGAGAGATCTCGGTGATGTCACTGGTGTATGGATAGTTTACTTGCTCTGTGATGTCACTGGTGTATGGATAGTTTTCTTGCTCTGTGATGTCACTGGTGTATGGATAGTTTACTTGCTCTGTGATGTCACTGGTGTATGGATAGTTTACTTGCTCTGTGATGTCACTGGTGTATGGATAGTTTACGTGCTCTGTGATGTCACTGGTGTATGGATAGTTTACTTGCTCTGTGATGTCACTGGTGTATGGATAGTTTACTTGCTCTGTGATGTCACTGGTGCATGGATAGTTTACTTGCTCTGAGATGTCACTGATGTATGGATAGTTTACTTGCTCTGAGATGTCACTGGTGTATGGATAGTTTCCTTGCTTTGTGATGTCACTAGGAAAGAGAGAGATCTCAGTGATGTCACTGGTGTATGGATAGTTTACTTGCTCTGTGATGTCACTGATGTATGGATAGTTTACTTGCTCTGTGATGTCACTTTTGTATGGATAGTTTACTTGCTCTGTGATGTCACTGGTGTATGGATAGTTTTCTTGCTCTGTGATGTCACTGGTGTATGGATAGTTTACTTGCTCTGTGATGTCACTGGTGTATGGATAGTTTACTTGCTCTGTGATGTCACTGGTGTATGGATAGTTTACTTGCTCTGTGATGTCACTGGTGTATGGATAGTTTTCTTGCTCTGTGATGTCACTGGTGTATGGATAGTTTACTTGCTCTGTGATGTCACTGGTGTATGGATAGTTTTCTTGCTCTGTGATGTCACTGGTGTATGGATAGTTTACTTGCTCTGTGATGTCACTGGTGTATGGATAGTTTACTTGCTCTGTGATGTCACTGGTGTATGGATAGTTTACTTGCTCTGTGATGTCACTGGTGTATGGATAGTTTACTTGCTCTGTGATGTCACTGGTGTATGGATAGTTTACTTGCTCTGTGATGTCACTGGTGTATGGATAGTTTACTTGCTCTGTGATGTCACTGGTGTATGGATAGTTTACTTGCTCTGTGATGTCACTGGTGTATGGATAGTTTACTTGCTCTGTGATGTCACTGGTGTATGGATAGTTTACTTGCTCTGTGATGTCACTAGGGAAGAGAGAGATCTCGGTGATGTCACTGGTGTATGGATAGTTTACTTGCTCTGTGATGTCACTGGTGTATGGATAGTTTACTTGCTCTGTGATGTCACTGGTGTATGGATTGTTTTCTTGCTCTGTGATGTCACTGGTGTATGGATAGTTTACTTGCTCTGTGATGTCACTGGTGTATGGATTGTTTTCTTGCTCTGTGATGTCACTGGTGTATGGATAGTTTACTTGCTCTGTGATGTCACTAGGGAAGAGAGAGATCTCGGTGATGTCACTGGTGTATGGATAGTTTACTTGGTCTGTGATGTCACTGGTGTATGGATAGTTTACTTGCTCCGTGATGTCACTAGGGAAGAGAGATCTCTGTGATGTCACTGGTGTATGGATAGTTTACTTGCTCTGTGATGTCACTGGTGTATGGATAGTTTACTTGCTCTGTGATGTCACTGGTGTATGGATAGTTTACTTGCTCCGTGATGTCACTAGGGAAGAGAGATCTCTGTGATGTCACTGGTGTATGGATAGTTTACTTGCTCAGGACTAGTCTGGTTATTAATTTAGGTGGATTTCCCATTTCCTGGCATCTCCCCATCAGATGCCCTCATCTTGTCTTGGGTTATAAGAGTTCTGAACTTCACACTGCGTCCAGTTGCAAAGTATTGAGTCAACTTTCTATATTTACCATGCAGACTGATTGCCCCCATAGCGAGCTGGAGCTGCACCATCATGAAGCCCTAATCACTTGTTTTTCTCTAGGGGAAATCAAAGGAGTCAAAGAAAGTGGAAAACTTGTGCATCTGGAGCAGCAGTTGTGTATTGCATCTCTGTAGATGTAGTGTTCAGAGTTGCTGTGTCAGTGGCTGCTGTATTGACATTCGTGCGATGTCCTCCCGTCCTCAGTAGTTCTCCCTTATCTGTCGCTCTTTCCATCCGGTCTACAATGAAGCACCAGGGAATTGTCACATTACAAACAGTGTAGAAAGTTTTGCTGCATTGCAGAGCTGGAGGTGCGGAGCTGCTCGGTGCCCCTGGATCCGTGTGAAAGTGTGAGGCCCCCGGCCTGTTATCACTAGACAAACACCAGTGGAAAGTACAACACGGCTGACACTTATTTTCCATTACACCTTTCTCCCATCAGCAGTGTTACTGGTGTCCTGGCAGAGCACTGGGACGGTCTGTGGGGGGGGGGGGGGGGGGGGTCATTCACTGAGGTTGGCCGGGATGTTGTGTGCCGCACAGTTCTCCTTACCGCATGTTGAGCCGCACCAACAGGTAAATGCAGACGGTCAGCGGAGCTTCAGTGTGGGCAAGCTTCATCGTCATAGGATGTAACCGCACACAAACGTGTCACCAGGAGAAATGCTGTGTAACCGCCGTGACAATGTCACTGGTGGACGGGTAGGCTGTGCTCTCAGTATTATCCGTGTAGGGGTAGGCTGTGCTCTCAGTGTCATCAGTGTAGGGGTAGGTTGTGCTCCTAGTGTCATCAGTGTAGGGGTAGGCTGTGCTCTCAGTGTCATCAGTGTAGGGGTAGGCTGTGCTCTCAGTATTATCAGTGTAGGGGTACGCTGTGCTCTCAGTGTCATCAGTGTAGGGGTAGGTTGTGCTCCTAGTGTCATCAGTGTAGGGGTAGGCTGTACTCTCAGTGTAGGGGTACGCTGTGCTCTCATTGTTATCAGTGTAGGGGTAGGCTGTGCTCTCAGTGTTATCAGTGTAGGGGTAGGCTGTGCTCTCAGTATTATCAGCGTAGGGGTAGGCTGTGCTCTCAGTATTATCAGTGTAGGGGTAGGCTGTGCTCTCAGTATTATCAGTGTCGGGGTAGGCTGTGCTCTCAGTATTATCAGTGTAGGGGTAGGCTGTGCTCTCAGTATTATCAGCGTAGGGGTAGGCTGTGCTCTCAGTATTATCAGTGTAGGGGTAGGCTGTGCTCTCAGTATTATCAGTGTCGGGGTAGGCTGTGCTCTCAGTATTATCAGTGTAGGGGTAGGCTGTGCTCTCAGTATTATCAGTGTAGGGGTAGGCTGTGCTCTCAGTATTATCAGTGTAGGGGTAGGCTGTGCTCACATTAGTGTCAGCAGTGTAGGGGTAGGTTGTGCTCTCATCAGTGTAGGGGTAGGCTGTGCTCACATTAGTGTCATCAGTGTAGGGGTAGGTTGTGCTCACATTAGTGTCATCAGTGTAGGGGTAGGTTGTGCTCACATTAGTGTCATCAGTGTAGGGGTAGGTTGTGCTCACATTAGTGTCATCAGTGTAGGGGTAGGTTGTTCTCACTTTAGTGTCATCAGTGTAGGGGTAGGTTGTTCTCACATTAGTGTCATCAGCGTAGGGGTAGGTTGTGCTCACATTAGTGTCATCAGCGTAGGGGTAGGTTGTGCTCACATTAGTGTCATCATTGTAGGGGTAGGTTGTGCTCTCAGTGTTGGGGTAGGTTGTACCCTCAGTGTCATCAGTGAAGGGGTAGGTTGTGCTTTTATCAATGTCACCGGTGTAGGGGTAAGTTGCTTATTTATTGATGTCACCGATGTAGGAGTAGGTTGTGCTCTTATTGATGTCACCGGTGTAGGGCTAAGTTGCTTGTTTACTAATGTCACCAGTGTAGGGGTAGGTTGCTTGTTCATTGATGTCATCGGTGTAGGGGTAGGTTGTGCTCACATTGATGTCACCGGGGTAGGGGTAAGTTGCTTATTTATTGATGTCACCGGTGTAGCGCTAAGTTGCTTGTTTACTAATGTCACTAGTGTAGGGGTAGGTTGCTTGTTCATTGATGTCACCGGTGTAGGGGTAGGTTGCTTGTTCATTGATGTCACCGGTGTAGGGGTAGGTTGCTTGTTCATTGATGTCACCGGTGTAGGGGTAGGTTGTCTTCTTATTGATGTCACCAGTGTAGGGGTAGGTTGCTTGTTCACCGGTGTAGGGGTAGGTTGCTTGTTCATTGATGTCACCAGTGTAGGGGTAGGTTGCTTGTTAATTGATGTCACCGGTATAGGGGTCGGTTGCTTGTTCATTGATGCCACCCGTGTAGGGGTAGGTTGTCTTCTTATTGATGTCACCAGTGTAGGGGTAGGTTGCTTGTTCATTGATGTCACCAGTGTAGGGGTAGGTTGCTTGTTAATTGATGTCACCGTTATTGGGGTCGGTTGCTTGTTCATTGATGTCACCCGTGTAGGGGTAGGTTGTCTTCTTATTGATGTCACCGGTGTAGGGGTAGGTTGCTTGTTCATTGATGTCACCGGTGTAGGGGTAGGTTGCTTGTTCATTGATGTCACCGGTGTAGGGGTAGGTTGTCTTCTTATTGATGTCACCAGTGTAGGGGTAGGTTGCTTGTTCACCGGTATAGGGGTAGGTTGCTTGTTCATTGATGTCACCCGTGTAGGGGTAGGTTGTCTTCTTATTGATGTCACCAGTGTAGGGGTAGGTTGCTTGTTCACCGGTGTAGGGGTAGGTTGCTTGTTAATTGATGTCACCGGTATAGGGGTCGGTTGCTTGTTCATTGATGCCACCCGTGTAGGGGTAGGTTGTCTTCTTATTGATGTCACCAGTGTAGGGGTAGGTTGCTTGTTCATTGATGTCACCCGTGTAGGGGTAGGTTGTCTTCTTATTGATGTCACCGGTGTAGGGGTAGGTTGCTTGTTCATTGATGTCACCGGTGTAGGGGTAGGTTGCTTGTTAATTGATGTCACCGGTATAGGGGTCGGTTGCTTGTTCATTGATGTCACCAGTGTAGGGGTAGGTTGCTTGTTCATTGATGTCACCAGTGTAGGGGTAGGTTGCTTGTTAATTGATGTCACCGGTATAGGGGTCGGTTGCTTGTTCATTGATGTCACCCGTGTAGGGGTAGGTTGTCTTCTTATTGATGTCACCAGTGTAGGGGTAGGTTGCTTGTTCATTGATGTCACCAGTGTAGGGGTAGGTTGCTTGTTAATTGATGTCACCGGTATAGGGGTCGGTTGCTTGTTCATTGATGTCACCCGTGTAGGGGTAGGTTGTCTTCTTATTGATGTCACCGGTGTAGGGGTAGGTTGCTTGTTCATTGATGTCACCAGTGTAGGAGTAGGTTGTGCTCACATTGATGTCACCGGGGTAGGTTGGGCTCTTATTAATGTCACTGGTATAGGGGTACGTTGTGCTCTTACTGATGTCACCGGTGTAGGGGTAGGTTGGGCTCTTATTAATGTCACCGGTGTAGGAGTAAGTTGTGCTCTTACTGATGTCATCGGTAGAAAACCTATAAACTGTAGGGTCAATTAACACATTGTGATTTTAGAGAAACATATATAAATTTTATTGAATATAACAACATTAAAAGATGAATCATGCTGAGCATGAATAAAAACGTCTGTCAATTACAGAGGACATACAAATGACAAGACATAGCAATACAATGAGTATATTCGATGTACTTTAAGCCCAATAGGTCTAACCAGAAAAATAGTTGCAGCTTCTATGTAAATAGTAACGTGCAAAAATGCATCGTATGTATCAAAGCAACAGTGGGGACTCTGCTGAAACTGACTGCAAATAGCTGGGATACGATATCAAAACACCAGCCTATTGCTGGAGATCAACATGTGGTAGCTTGCTAGTAAATACAAGTGCGGTCAGTGATGATACAGGCAGTTTAAGCAGAGTAGTACACAGAGAATAGAACATGTAACATACCCATAGTAGCCCTCTGCAAGGAGAGAACGTCAGTCCCGACGCGCGTTTCAGCGAAATGCCTTCGTCTGGGGGTGGCGTCTCTCCAGCAGGGGCCTCCCCTTTAAATGAATCACCGGTGTAGGGGTACGTTGGGCTGTTATTGATGTCACCGGTGTAGGGGTAGGTTGCTTGTTCATTGATGTCACCTGTATAGGGGCAGGTTGCTTGTTCATTGCTGTCACCGGTGTAGGGGTAGGTTGCTTGTTCATTGATGTCACCGGTGTAGGGTTAGGTTGCTTGTTCATTGTCACCGGTAGAGGTGTAGGTTGCTTGTTCATTGATGTCACCGGTATAGGGGTAGGTTGCTTGTTTATTGCTGTCACCGGTGTAGGGGTAGGTTGCTTGTTCATTGTCACCGGTAGAGGTGTAGGTTGCTTGTTCACTGATGTCACCGGTGTAGGGGTAGGTGGCTTGTTCATTGATGTCACCGGTATAGGGGTAGGTTGCTTGTTCATTGATGTCACCGGTGTAGGGGTAGGTTGTGCTCACATTGATGTCACCGGTGTAGGGGTAGGTTGTGCTCACATTGATGTCACCGGTGTAGGGGTAGGTTGTGCTCACATTGATGTCACCGGTGTAGGGGTAGGTTGCTTGTTCATTGATGTCACCGGTGTAGGGGTAGGTTGCTTGTTCATTGATGTCACCGGTGTAGGGGTAGGTTGCTTGTTCATTGATGTCACCGGTGTAGAGGTAGGTTGTGCTCACATTGATGTCACCGGTATAGGGGTAGGTTGCTTGTTCATTGATGTCACCGGTGTAGAGGTAGGTTGTGCTCACATTGATGTCACCGGTGTAGGGGTAGGTTGTGCTCACATTGATGTCACCGGTATAGGGGTAGGTTGCTTGTTCATTGATGTCACCGGTGTAGGGGTAGGTTGTGCTCACATTGATGTCACCGGTGTAGGGGTAGGTTGTGCTCCCATTGATGTCACCGGTGTAGGGGTAGGTTGTGCTCACATTGATGTCACCGGTATAGGGGTAGGTTGCTTGTTTATTGCTGTCACCGGTGTAGGGGTAGGTTGCTTGTTCATTGTCACCGGTAGAGGTGTAGGTTGCTTGTTCACTGATGTCACCGGTGTAGGGGTAGGTGGCTTGTTCATTGATGTCACCGGTATAGGGGTAGGTTGCTTGTTCATTGATGTCACCGGTGTAGGGGTAGGTTGTGCTCACATTGATGTCACCGGTGTAGGGGTAGGTTGTGCTCACATTGATGTCACCGGTGTAGGGGTAGGTTGTGCTCACATTGATGTCACCGGTGTAGGGGTAGGTTGCTTGTTCATTGATGTCACCGGTGTAGGGGTAGGTTGCTTGTTCATTGATGTCACCGGTGTAGGGGTAGGTTGCTTGTTCATTGATGTCACCGGTGTAGAGGTAGGTTGTGCTCACATTGATGTCACCGGTATAGGGGTAGGTTGCTTGTTCATTGATGTCACCGGTGTAGAGGTAGGTTGTGCTCACATTGATGTCACCGGTGTAGGGGTAGGTTGTGCTCACATTGATGTCACCGGTATAGGGGTAGGTTGCTTGTTCATTGATGTCACCGGTATAGGGGTAGGTTGCTTGTTCATTGATGTCACCGGTGTAGGGGTAGGTTGTGCTCACATTGATGTCACCGGTGTAGGGGTAGGTTGTGCTCACATTGATGTCACCGGTGTAGGGGTAGGTTGTGCTCACATTGATGTCACCGGTGTAGGGGTAGGTTGCTTGTTCATTGATGTCACCAGTGTAGGAGTAGGTTGTGCTCACATTGATGTCACCGGGGTAGGGGTAGGTTGTGCTCACATTGATGTCACCGGTGTAGGGGTCAGTGGCTTTCCCGTTCACAGGATGTTTATCCTGCCAGGAGTCGGCGTTTAGTGTATGATGACTTGTGTGCAGGTTGATAAATACTCGTACTCGGTACACAGGGAGTCTGCAGATAATGAAGAGTTCTGGATCTCGCTCGCAGCTACTAATTATATGAAGGTTATACGACAAGGTGAAGAGAATAAAGGGGGATGAGCGGGGGCAGGTGTACTCATCATCAGTATTCCACCCGCATCCTGTGATGTCGCCCTCCGCTGCCTGGTCCTGTAATGTACAGATAAAGCTGCGGGGTGATAATCGCTGCGTGTCATACGATTGTTTTCTGACCAATCCCAATGAGTGATCTGCACATCAACAGATCCAATCCAGAGCCACAGTAAAGTCCTATAATCCGGTATTCAGTAGAAGGACAGAGAACATCTGGACTCTCACAAGACCCGAAGACTTCATGTAACCGCACACATCTCCCTGTGACGCCTGATAATACAGAATACTCGATATTCCGGCACCTGTCACGTCCTGATGACAGAATTGTACTACAGTATAGAGCGCGTTCTGGTGAATTAACCCTTTTATGATAGGCCATTAATATCTGATCGGTGGGGGTCTGACTCCCAGCACCCTCGCCGATCAGCTGCATGAAGGGGCCGTGGTGTTCAGCGCTGCTTCCCCTTCATTACAGTATTACAGTATTCACTTCAATGGGGGAGGCTGTAATACTGTGAACTGCTGCTACAAGTGTGTCGGTGATTCAGAATACAAGCAGCCACGGCCCCTTCATGCAGCTGATTAAAGTGTACCAGATGATGTCGGGGGTGGGGGTATCACAGTTTAGCGGGTGATGTAAGCGGTGGGGGTATCGCTGTTTAGCGGGTGACGTCGGGGGTGGAGGTATCGCTGTTTAGCGGGTGATGGGGGTTGGGGTATCGCAGTTTAGCGGATTATGTAGAGGGTGGGGGTATCGCAGTTTAGCGGGTGATGTCGGGGGTATCTCCATGTGCCTGCACGTAGACTTTTTCCTGTATTGAGGGTTCAGTGTTTGCCACTCCTGCGCAGTGTACTTCCAGGTTGTCTTTGTGGTGTCGGTTTGGGGTGATTCCCCTCGTTGTGTACGGGTTATGTACAGGTGTAGGGTACGGGTTATGTACAGGTATAGGGTACGGGTTATGCACAGGTATAGGGTACGGGTTATGTACGGGTTATTCACAGGTATAGGGTACGGGTTATGTACGGGTTATATACAGGTATAGGGTACGGGTTATGTACAGGTGTAGGGTACGGGTTATGTACAGGTATAAGGTACGGGTTATTCACAGGTATAGGGTACGGGTTATGTACGGGTTATATACAGGTATAGGGTACGGGTTATGTACAGGTGTAGGGTACGGGTTATGCGCAGGTGTAGGGTACGGGTTATATACAGGTATAGGGTACGGGTTATGTACAGGTGTAGGGTACTGGTTATGCGCAGGTGTAGGGTACGGGTTATATACAGGTATAGGGTACGGGTTATGTACAGGTATAGGGTACTGGTTATGCGCAGGTGTAGGGTACGGGTTATATACAGGTATAGGGTACGGGTTATATACAGGTATAGGGTACGGGTTATGTACAGGTGTAGGGTACGGGTTATGCGCGGGTGTAGGGTACGGGTTATGCACAGGTGTAGGGTACGGGTTATGTACAGGTATAGGGTACGGGTTATGTACAGGTATAGGGTACGGGTTATGTACAGGTGTAGGGTACGGGTTATGCACAGGTATAGGGTACGGGTCATGCGCAGGTGTAGGGTACGGGTTATGCACGGGTGTAGGGTATGGGTTATGTGCAGGTGTAGAGTACGGGTTATTCACAGGTATAGGGTACGGGTTATGTACAGGTGTAGGGTACGGGTTATATACAGGTATAGGGTACGGGTTATGCACGGGTGTAGGGTACGGGTTATGCACGGGTGTAGGGTACGGGTTATGTACGGGTGTAGGGTACGGGTTATGCACAGGTGTAGGGTACGGGTTATGTACAGGTGTAGGGTACGGGTTATGCGCAGGTGTAGGGTACGGGTTATGTACAGGTGTAGGGTACGGGTTATATACAGGTATAGGGTACGGGTTATGCACAGGTGTAGGGTACGGGTTATGTACAGGTGTAGGGTACGGGTTATGTGCAGGTGTAGGGTACGGGTTATGCGCAGGTGTAGGGTACGGGTTATGTACAGGTGTAGGGTACGGGTTATGCGCAGGTGTAGGGTACGGGTTATGCGCAGGTGTAGGGTACGGGTTATGTACAGGTATAGGGTACGGGTTATGCGCAGGTGTAGGGTACGGGTTATTCGCAGGTGTAGGGTACGGGTTATGCGCAGGTGTAGGGTACGGGTTATGCGCAGGTGTAGGGTACGGGTTATGCACAGGTGTAGGGTACGGGTTATGTACAGGTGTAGAGTACGGGTTATGCGCAGGTGTAGGGTACGGGTTATGCGCAGGTGTAGGGTACGGGTTATGTACAGGTGTAGGGTACGGGTTATGTACAGGTGTAGAGTACGGGTTATGCGCAGGTGTAGGGTACGGGTTATGTACAGGTGTAGGGTACGGGTTATGTACAGGTGTAGAGTACGGGTTATGTACAGGTGTAGGGTACGGGTTATGTACAGGTGTAGGGTACGGGTTATGTACAGGTGTAGGGTACGGGTTATGTACAGGTATAGGGTACGGGTTATGTACAGGTGTAGGGTACGGGTTATGTACAGGTGTAGGGTACGGGTTATGTACAGGTGTAGGGTACGGGTTATGCACAGGTGTAGAGTACGGGTTATGCACAGGTGTAGAGTACGGGTTATGCACAGGTGTAGAGTACGGGTTATGCACAGGTGTAGAGTACGGGTTATGCACAGGTATAGGGTACGGGTCATGCACGGGTATAGGGTATGAGTACACCAGCACGTTTATCATGGCGCGTGCAGCACCTCGTTGTAATACAGGTAAGAAGGTGACCTCTATAGCTCCTCCTGGCACCAGTAGGAATGCTCCACAGCCCGGCAGCGCCCCCTGTCGTGTATAATGTGGGTGGATGTGTAATTGCTGTGCCGCGGTCTGACGCGTGACTCTGATTATCTCCACAGGATGATTGAAGAGGGCGGCAGACGCAGGAGGTCGATGGCTGAGAAGCGCCAGCTCTTCATGGAGATGAGTAAGATTCAGCGCAGCGCTGGGAGATGAACTCACCCCGTCCCATCCAACAGACTGCTCTGCAGGGGCGGTCTATAATATCGCAGAATCCTCATCTGAACCGCGCACCTGCCTCGAGGGAGGGGGGCTCCGGGTTGGAGGGGGGTCCGGGTTGGAGGGGGGTGCTCCGGGGGAGGGGGCTCCTAGTTGGAGGGGGGTGCTCCGGGGGAGGGGGCTCCGGGTTGGAGGGGGGTGCTCCGGGGGAGGGGGCTCCGGGTTGGAGGGGGGTGCTCCGGGGGAGGGGGCTCCGGGTTGGAGGGGGGTGCTCCGGGGGAGGGGGCTCCGGGTTGGTGGGGGGAGCTTTGGGTTGGTGGGGGGAGCTCCGGGTTGGTGGGGGGAGCTCCGGTGGGGGCTGTAATGGTGGCCATGCTTGTTACCACCAGACTCTCCTAGGAACTGATAGAACTACAACATGTCTGAGCAGCTGATGACGTCATGGGGTCGGCAGAGGGACGTATCTGGGTGTCGCTGACATCTCCGTCCTGTTTTGTATTGTTAGGGGCGCAGAACTTTGACGTGATCCGACTGTCGACCTACCGGACGGCGTGCAAGCTGAGATTTGTTCAGAAGAGATGTAACCGTGAGTGCTATTTACTATTATACACTGTGTTGCAATTCCTCACCATTTTTAGGATCTCTGCTTGCTGTCAGTGAACAAGAACATTCTATTTAGTATTTGTGTCATGATCCTATGACTATTCCTATTTCACCTCTGTCTAATTCCCTTGTCTCGCACTCTCATTCCAGTCTCTCTCTTGTCTTGCAGCCTCGTCTCTCGCAGTCTCATATCCGTCTCTCCCGTGTGTAACGGTCAAATTTAAGTTTCTTCCTTCTGCCACCGTCTCACTCCCGTAAGATGCGGTTTCATTCCCGTCTATCTTGTCACGTAGTCTCATTCTTATCTTGCGGTTTAGTTTCCATATTCTGGTCTCCTTCCCGTCTCTCTCATCACTCATCTCGCAGTCTCATTCCCGTCTTTGTCTCGTCTCGCAGTCTCTCTCTGGTCTCGCGGTCTCATTCCCATCTCTGTCTCATCTCACAGTCTCTCTGGTCTCGCGGTCTCATTCCTGTCTTGTCTCGCAGTCTCTCTCTCATCTCGCGGTCTCATTCCCATCTCTCTCATCTCGCAGTCTTATTCCCGTCTCCCTCTTGTCTCGCAGTCTCTCTTTGGTCTCATTCCCGTCTCTGTCTCGTCTCGCAGTCTCTTTCTAGTCTCGCGGTCTCATTCCCGTCTGTCTCATCTCGTAGTCTCTCTCTGGTCTCGCAGTCTCATTCCCATCTATGGCTCATCTCGCAGTCTCATTCCCGTCTCCCTCTTGTCTCGCAGTCTCTTTCTGGTCTCGCGGTCTCATTCCCGTCTCTGTCTCGTCTCACGGTCTCATTCTAGTCTCTGTCTCGTCTCGCGGTCTCATTCCCATCTCTCTCATCTCGCGGTCTCATTCCCGTCTGTCTCGTCTCGCGGTCTCATTCCTGTCTCTGTCTCGTCTCACGGTCTCATTCCCGTCTCTGTCTCGTCTCGCAGTCTCTCTCTGGTCTTGCGGTCTCATTCCCCTCTCACAGTCTCTCTGGTCTCGCAGTCTCTCTCTGGTCTCACAGTCTCATTCTAGTCTCTGTCTCGTCTCGCGGTCTCATTCCCATCTCTCTCATCTCGCGGTCTCATTCCCGTCTGTCTCGTCTCGCGGTCTCATTCCTGTCTCTGTCTCATCTCGCAGTCTCTCTCTGGTCTCGCAGTCTCATTCCCGTCTCCCTCTCATCTTACAGTCTCTCTCGTCTCGCGGTCTCATTCCCGTCTCGCGGTCTCATTCCAGTCTCCCTCTCGTCTCGCGGTCTCATTCTCGTCTCTGTCTCGTCTCGCGGTCTCATTCCTGTCTGTCTCGTCTCACGGTCTCATTCCCGTCTCTGTCTCGTCTCGCAGTCTCTCTCTGGTCTTGCGGTCTCATTCCCCTCTCACAGTCTCTCTGGTCTCGCAGTCTCTCTCTGGTCTCACAGTCTCATTCTCGTCTCTGTCTCGTCTCGCGGTCTCATTCCCATCTCTCTCATCTCGCGGTCTCATTCCCATCTCTCTCATCTCGCGGTCTCATTCCCGTCTGTCTCGTGGTCTCATTCCCGTCTGTCTCGTCTCACGGTCTCATTCCCGTCTCTGTCTCGTCTCGCAGTCTCTCTCTGGTCTTGCGGTCTCATTCCCCTCTCACAGTCTCTCTGGTCTCGCAGTCTCTCTCTGGTCTCACAGTCTCATTCTCGTCTCTGTCTCGTCTCGCGGTCTCATTCCCATCTCTCTCATCTCGCGGTCTCATTCCCATCTCTCTCATCTCGCGGTCTCATTCCCGTCTGTCTCGTCTCGCGGTCTCATTCCTGTCTCTGTCTCGTCTCACGGTCTCATTCCCGTCTCTGTCTCGTCTCGCAGTCTCTCTCTGGTCTTGCGGTCTCATTCCCCTCTCACAGTCTCTCTGGTCTCGCAGTCTCTCTCTGGTCTCACAGTCTCATTCTAGTCTCTGTCTCGTCTCGCGGTCTCATTCCCATCTCTCTCATCTCGCGGTCTCATTCCCGTCTGTCTCGTCTCGCGGTCTCATTCCTGTCTCTGTCTCATCTCGCAGTCTCTCTCTGGTCTCGCAGTCTCATTCCCGTCTCCCTCTCATCTTACAGTCTCTCTCTCTCTCTCGTCTCGCGGTCTCATTCCCGTCTCGCGGTCTCATTCCAGTCTCCCTCTCGTCTCGCGGTCTCATTCTCGTCTCTGTCTCGTCTCGCGGTCTCATTCCCGTCTGTCTCGTCTCACGGTCTCATTCCCGTCTCTGTCTCGTCTCGCAGTCTCTCTCTGGTCTTGCGGTCTCATTCCCCTCTCACAGTCTCTCTGGTCTCGCAGTCTCTCTCTGGTCTCACAGTCTCATTCTCGTCTCTGTCTCGTCTCGCGGTCTCATTCCCATCTCTCTCATCTCGCGGTCTCATTCCCATCTCTCTCATCTCGCGGTCTCATTCCCGTCTGTCTCGTCTCGCGGTCTCATTCCCGTCTGTCTCGTCTCACGGTCTCATTCCCGTCTCTGTCTCGTCTCGCAGTCTCTCTCTGGTCTTGCGGTCTCATTCCCCTCTCACAGTCTCTCTGGTCTCGCAGTCTCTCTCTGGTCTCACAGTCTCATTCTCGTCTCTGTCTCGTCTCGCGGTCTCATTCCCATCTCTCTCATCTCGCGGTCTCATTCCCATCTCTCTCATCTCGCGGTCTCATTCCCGTCTGTCTCGTCTCGCGGTCTCATTCCTGTCTCTGTCTCGTCTCACGGTCTCATTCCCGTCTCTGTCTCGTCTCGCAGTCTCTCTCTGGTCTTGCGGTCTCATTCCCCTCTCACAGTCTCTCTGGTCTCGCAGTCTCTCTCTGGTCTCGCAGTCTCATTCTCGTCTCTGTCTCGTCTCGCGGTCTCATTCCCATCTCTCTCATCTCGCGGTCTCATTCCCGTCTGTCTCGTCTCACGGTCTCATTCCCGTCTCTGTCTCGTCTCGCAGTCTCTCTCTGGTCTTGCGGGCTCATTCCCCTCTCACAGTCACTCTGGTCTCGCAGTCTCATTCTCGTCTCTGTCTCGTCTCGCGGTCTCATTCCCATCTCTCTCATCTCGCGGTCTCATTCCCGTCTGTCTCGTCTCGCGGTCTCATTCCTGTCTCTGTCTCGTCTCGCAGTCTCTCTGGTCTCGCAGTCTCATTCCCGTCTCCCTCTCATCTTACAGTCTCTCTCTCTCGTCTCGCGGTCTCATTCCCGTCTCGCGGTCTCATTCCAGTCTCCCTCTCGTCTCGCGGTCTCATTCTCGTCTCTGTCTCGTCTCGCAGTCTCATTCCTGTCTCTGTCTCGTCTTGCAGTCTCTCTGGTCTCGCAGTCTCATTCCCGTCTCCCTCTCATCTTACAGTCTCTCTCGTCTCGCGGTCTCATTCCCGTCTCGCGGTCTCATTCCCGGCTCCCTCTCGTCTCGCGGCCTCATTCCCGGCTCCCTCTCGTCTCGCGGTCTCATTCCCGTCTCCCTCTCGTCTCGCGGTCTCATTCCCGTCTCCCTCTCGTCTCGCGGTCTCATTCCCGTTTCCCTCTCGTCTCGCGGTCTCATTCCCGTCTCCCTCTCGTCTCGCGGTCTCATTCCCGTCTCCCTTTGGTCTCGCGGTCTCATTCCCGTCTCCCTCTCGTCTCGCGGTCTCATTCCCGTCTCCCTCTCGTCTCGCGGTCTCATTACCGTCTCCCTCTCGTCTCGCGGTCTCATTCCCGTCTCCCTCTCGTCTCGCTGTCTCATTCCCGTCTCCCTCTCGTCTCGCGGTCTCATTCCTGTCTCCCTCTCGTCTCGCGGTCTCATTCCCGTCTCCCTCTCGTCTCGCGGTTTCATTCCCGTCTCCCTCTCGTCTCGCGGTCTCATTCCTGTCTCCCGTCTCCCTCTCGTCTCGCGGTCTCATTCCCGTCTCCCTCTCGTCTCGCGGTCTCATTCCCGTCTCCCTCTCGTCTCGCGGTCTCATTCCCGCCTCCCTCTCGTCTCATTCCCGCCTCCCTCTCGTCTCATTCCCGTCTCCCTCTCGTCTCGCGGTCTCATTCCCGTCTCCCTCTCGTCTCGCTGTCTCAATCCCGTCTCCCTCTCGTCTCGCGGTCTCATTCCTGTCTCCCTCTCGTCTCGCGGTCTCATTCCCGTCTCCCTCTCGTCTCGCGGTTTCATTCCCGTCTCCCTCTCGTCTCGCGGTCTCATTCCTGTCTCCCGTCTCCCTCTCGTCTCGCGGTCTCATTCCCGTCTCCCTCTCGTCTCGCGGTCTCATTCCCGTCTCCCTCTCGTCTCGCGGTTTCATTCCCGTCTCCCTCTCGTCTCGCGGTTTCATTTCCGTCTCCCTCTCGTCTCGCGGTCTCATTCCCGTCTCCCTCTCGTCTCGCTGTCTCATTCCCGTCTCCCTCTCGTCTCGCTGTCTCATTCCCGTCTCCCTCTCGTCTCGCGGTCTCATTCCTGTCTCCCTCTCGTCTCGCGGTCTCATTCCCGTCTCCCTCTCGTCTCGCGGTTTCATTCCCGTCTCCCTCTCGTCTCGCGGTCTCATTCCTGTCTCCCGTCTCCCTCTCGTCTCGCGGTCTCATTCCCGTCTCCCTCTCGTCTCGCGGTCTCATTCCCGCCTCCCTCTCGTCTCATTCCCGCCTCCCTCTCGTCTCATTCCCGCCTCCCTCTCGTCTCGTGGTTTCATTCCCGTCTCGCGGTCTCATTCCCGTCTCGCAGTCTCATTCCCGTCTCTATCTCGTCTCGCAGTGCACCTGGTTGACATCTGGAACATGATTGAGGCGTTCCGGGATAACGGACTGAACACGCTGGATCACAACACGGAGATTAACGTGTCGCGGCTGGAAACCATCATCTCCTCCATCTACTTCCAGCTGAACAAGCGGCTCCCGTCCACCCACCAGATCAGCGTGGACCAGTCCATCAGCCTCCTGCTCAACTTCATGATCGCTGCGTACGACAGGTGAGTCCCCGCCTCCTGGACACGAGGGGCAGAGCTACTGAGCTGGAATCACATTATAGTCCTGAACGTCCAATAATCCGGCATCACACGGTCCATAGACGCTGGACTATCCGGAGCTTCCTGTCCCACCGTTGCGTTCTCATTCTCTGTGATGTCATTCTGCGCAGTCGTGTGATAGCGTCCGACGTTCGCTCTTGTGACGTTGTTCTCCTCTGTTGCAGTGAAGGACACGGGAAGCTCACGGTGTTCTCGGTGAAGGCGATCCTGGCGACCATGTGCGGCGGCAAGATCCTGGACAAGTTAAGATGTAAGTGTGTGAGAACGGCACGGGTGGAGGAGGGAGGAGTCAGTGGTGTCAGATCACACAGGTGCCCTCTAGTGGCAGACTTGGGTATGAACACAAAGCTCACTATGTATACGGCAGCGGCGCAGAAGTCCTGACCGGCCACCGCTGTATTCTTCGCGGTCCACCCTGAATCACCGCTCCACTGTCCTGAGCTACGTCTAGTTATATACTCCAGTCATAGCTAAAGCTGCAGTCACCATGCATTATAGCACAGTATGTTGTATACACACAGTGAGAATGATGTGAGGTCCCTCAGCCTGATATATACAGGACACTAGCAAAACTGTGAGTGCAGCTCTGGCTGTGACTGCAGGAGAATACATGGTGTAATTGCAGCACTATGAGTGCAGCTCTGGCTGTGACTGCAGTAGAATACATGATGTCATTGTAGCACTATGAGTGCCGCTCTGGCTGCGACTGCAGTAGATTACATGATGTAATTGTAGCACTATGAGTGCAGCTCTGGCTGTGACTGCAGTAGAATACATGATGTAATTGTAGCACTATGAGTGCAGCTCTGGCTGTGACTGCAGTAGAATACATGGTGTAATTGTAGCACTATGAGTGCAGCTCTGGCTGTGACTTCAGTAGAATCCATGATGTAACACAAGATCAGTACATAATAAGTAATAATAACTTATATTCCCCTGTGCAATGACCCGGTCCGGGATGTTCGGCTGCTGTGCTGTTGGACTACAACTCCAAGCATATCCTGGCAGCCACAGTCCCTGTTCACATTGCCTCTACTCGTGATAGCAGCCTGACAGCACTTGCTGACACTTGTAGTTCCACGTCTCTGTTCCGTGTTGCCGACCCCTGACGTGGTATTTTATTTCCCATTAGACTCCAGAGCGTTGTCAGGCGCCCCCTGCTGGACACAGCGCGGTCAGGTTGGTGCGTAGCGTTGGTAATAACCCGTCACTAACATCACTCCGCCGCCCGCACATAACTCTCTTCGTCTTCCTCATCACCGCTCCTTAACAACGTAACCCGTGTAGCGATCCGGCCTGTGCGGGGGAGGGGAGCGCCAATGTCAGTGCCACCTCACCACATCCTCCGTCCCGGGGAGTAAGAGACCACCGAACCCTAATAATGTAACATTCCGATAATCCGGCATCCCCAGCGCTGCCGGATTGTCAGTTATTCTCAGATACATACACATAGTCCGGTGGCGGTGCTGGCGTTGACGTCCGGGACGGTGATTGTGGTGGGGACGTCATTGGCTGTGTCCCTCCCCCCTTTACATGGGCCGGACTAAGGGGTTAATACCCATTAATGATGTATAGCACTACTTAGGTCTCTTCTTAGAATTTCCGGACCATGTCGTGCCAGACTAACAGAATTTTACTATAACAACCACCTATTAGCGGCGTGTCTAGATTACAGCTCTGTGTGACTTGCGGCTGG
Source organism: Rhinoderma darwinii (assembly GCF_050947455.1). Taxonomy (NCBI): domain Eukaryota; kingdom Metazoa; phylum Chordata; class Amphibia; order Anura; family Rhinodermatidae; genus Rhinoderma; species Rhinoderma darwinii. The sequence goes on along the minus strand of NC_134690.1, from coordinate 6,135,347 downwards.
CGCGGTCCTAGTCGCTCTTGTATACGGCGCAGGGTCAGTCGTCTTGTATTGATCGGGTTGTGTCCTCGGTGTAGTGCCGCACCCAGGGGCGCTGGTGGTAATGCCAGGGTAGCGCAATGACTCCCTCTATAGGTGGGTTGTGGCACTATGAGGTTTTCGTGCCATTTGAGTCGCGCACGTTTTTAGAGAACAGCGAATGTCCAGCCGCAATCGTAAGAAGCAAAGAAAAAAAACTGCAATCGGCTAGATAATCCGTGCGAGGCTCCTAATGGTCTGGAAATCCTGATTTTGCTCTGATAATCCGGCACTTGGTGGCCCCATGGAGGCTCCAAAAGATCACGATGACGTCCCGGACCAGGATGTGCGTTAATGTTCGTGGCAGCGTTTGTGCCGAGGATTTTGGTGTGATCCTCAGGAGATGACGGGGATCGGGTAAGTATATGTATGTATGTATGTGTGTATAAATGTCCTATGGTTTGTAATATCTAATAGTCCAGCATGATGGCAGTACTGGGGATGCTGGATTATTGGAATTGTAAACATCCCTAGAAGATTCGTTTGGGAAGACCCCCCCCCCCCCCCTCCCCATCCAGAATGAATATTTCTGTAACCGCTTTTTCCCACTATTAAAGTCTATGGAAGCTGCCCCTCTGTAATCACACCATCCCCTAATCCATCCCCTAATCCGACCAAAAACCACTTTTTTTGAGAAAATTTTTCAGTCGTAACCCCTTTCAAAAGACCTTAAATTGGACACGTGTGCTGTAAATAGCCCGCAGGATTGCTGAGCAAGGGAGCCTGTAAAGAATACGAGGGGGAGCCCTAATGGAGATCAAGAATGAAAGGGGGAGCCATGCCGGGGACTAGAAATGAGGGGGAGCCATGCCGGGGACCGGGAATGAGAAGGGGAGCCATACTGAGGACTAGGAATGAGAGGGGGAGCCATGTTGGGGACCAGGAATGAGGGGGAGCCATGCCGGGGACCAGGAATGAGAGGGGGAGCCATGCCGAGGACCAGGAATGAGAGGGGGAGCCATGCCGGGGACCAGGAATGAAAAGGGGAGCGAATTGCTGAGCAAGGGAGCCCGTAAACGTCCACTGTGGTATCAAGGTAAGCAGTGAGGGGTGATAGAAAGAGCGGAGAATGACTATGGTCTAAGAATGAGGGCAGCCATGCTGCTGTTCTGTACTGTATAAGAATAAGAGGGGGAGCCCTAATTGGGATCAAGAATGAGAGGGGGAGCCATGCTGGGGACTAGGAATGAGAAGAGGAGCCATGCTGGGGACTAGGAATGAAAAGGGGAGCCATGCTGGGGACTAGGAATGAGAAGGTAGGCCATGCCGGGGACCAGGAATGAGAGAGAGAGAGCCATGCCGGGGACTAGAAATGAGGGGGAGCCATGCCGGGGACCGGGAATGAGAAGGGGAGCCATACTGAGGACTAGGAATGAGAGGGGGAGCCATGTTGGGGACCAGGAATGAGAGGGGGAGCCATGCCGGGGACCAGGAATGAGAGGGGGAGCCATGCCGGGGACCAGGAATGAGAGGGGGAGCCATGCCGGGGACCAGGAATGAGAGGGGGAGCCATGCCGGAGACCAGGAATGAGAGGGGGAGCCATGCCGGGGACCAGGAATGAGAGGGGGAGCCATGCCGGGGACCAGGAATGAGAGGGGGAGCCATGCCGGGGACCAGGAATGAGAGGGGGAGCCATGCCGGGGACCAGGAATGAGAGGGGGAGCCATGCCGGGGACCAGGAATGAGAGGGGGAGCCATGCCGGGGACCAGGAATGAGAGGGGGAGCCATGCCGGGGACCAGGAATGAGAGGGGGAGCCATGCCGGGGACCAGGAATGAGAGGGGGAGCCATGCCGGGGACCAGGAATGAGAGGGGGAGCCATGCCGGGGACCAGGAATGAGAGGGGGAGCCATGCCGGGGACCAGGAATGAGAGGGGGAGCCATGCCGGGGACCAGGAATGAGAGGGGGAGCCATGCCGGGGACCAGGAATGAGAGGGGGAGCCATGCCGGGGACCAGGAATGAGAGGGGGAGCCATGCCGGGGACCAGGAATGAGAGGGAGCCATGCCGGGGACCAGGAATGAGAGGGGGAGCCATGCCGGGGACCGGGATTGAGAGGGGGAGCCATGCCGGGGACCGGGAATGAGGGGGGGAGCCATGCCGGGGACCGGGAATGAGAGGGGGAGCCATGCCGGGGACCGGGAATGAGAGGGGGAGCCATGCCGGGGACCAGAAATGAGAGGGGGAGCCATGCCGGGGACCGGAAATGAGAGGGGGAGCCATACCGAGGACTAAGAATGAGAGGAGGAGACATGCTGGGGACTAGGAATGAGACGGGGAGTGATGCTGGGGACCAGGAATGAGAGAGAGAGCCATCCCAGGGACTAGGAATGAGAGGGGGAGCCATGCTGAGGACTAGGAATGAGAGGGGGAGCAATGCTGGGGACTAGGAATTAGAGGGGGAGCCAAGCTGGGGACCAGGAATGAGAGGGGGAGCCAAGCTGGGGACTAGGAATGAGAGGTGGAGCCATTCTGGGGACCAGGAATGAGAGGGATATTTATTTGTGAGCTGTATATATTTGCTTGCTGTGTTACACGCTTTACCTGCATTGTGTGTACTTTTTTCTTTGAGACCCCCCCCCCCCCCCATAAATGATTATTTTTCTGTGCAGTTTTGGGTGGTCGGCTCAGAGGTTTCACTATATTCATCATGTCGAGTTCTCCGGTTTCTAATAAATAAAGTTTTACAGACGGCGATTCTCACCCCGAACCTCAGAAGTCCTGGTTACCCATAGCAACCAATCACAGCGCAGCTTTCATTTTTAAGCAGGTAAAGAAGCCGAGCATTGATTGGTTGCTGCGGGTAACAAGGTCCGGCCTTTTGTTAGACCGTTCTTAGAAATGAGGCTCAATGTGGGGTCCAGATCCACAGCGTTAACGCACAATAACCTCCGGTATCCGAGGGAGACGTCCGCGGACAGAGGGGGAGGGGGGAGATTATACTATACGTCTCCTCGCTAAACACCAATCACAGCGCACCGATATATATATATTATATACACACACTGGTAACAACACGAAGACACAGCGCTCCAGGTTAGAAATACGTATACACAAACATTAACCCATTAATGGCTGCCAATACGTGTCTTTACGGGGGTGTCCCGTTCCGGCTAGATGGGTGTCGGGCACCTGCAGTAGCGGGCGGAATCGAAATTCGCATCAAATTCGCATCAAACCCGCCTGTTAAACCCCTGAAATGCTGCTGTCAATAGGGACCGCGGCATTTGGTGGTTTAAATGGGAGGGGGCTCCCCCTCTCACCCCGTTGGCAAACCCCCGATGCGATCGCAGGGTGACGATGGTTTTATGGCAGGCGTGATATGTGGACAGGTGTAATACAGAAGTATCGACTTGTTCACACAATGTTTTAAAGTGGTCCATATGGCCTATTACAGCCCGTGGACGTGCTAGCGGGTGATCCCCCTCCATGACCCGCTCCAGTGAGCCGCTATGCGGGTATCGGCCGTCACCGCGTTACATGTACGGACAATCGTTTGAGCGGCCGCCAATAACCGCTGATCAGCACACGACTTTGTTTTCAGTAGGGGTTGTCATAGTGAGACCGTGTGCGCGGTGATGTCAGAGCAGAGCAGCCAATCACACTGCAGTCCTGACCACATTCAGCTGCTTATACTGTAAACATTGGGGGACTTGACCACTTTCACAAACCGCCATGATCACGCCAATCACCGGATAAATATAAACACGGACATTTTTTTCTACAATTGGACTACAGCCGTCGTAAGCCTCACATGCTGACGTGTCGCTGCTGTCGCCGGCGCTGCGCGCCATGCTGATCGGAGTCGATCTCTGCGAGTGACAGCGGCTCAGACTGTTGTCGCGGTGTTGAATTATTGGGGCGTCCTTATGTTTGGGGCCGCGATGTATAACGGGATGAGACGTGCGCGGCTTGGACATCGATGACCATGAAATCTCCGTGAGGCGGCTCATTCACTCAATTGGACCCACCAAACATTACCCGAAATAATCTGCACCCCGCGTTATAAGACCACTCACCGGCCCCCTCAGTCCCAGCCGCACTTCTTATAAGTCTACTGGGGGGGGCGCTCTCAACCACTCAACTTAGGGGGGCAGTGGGTGCCAATAGATGCTCTGTCTCTTTAAGTGACGCCGTTACAGCAGGTCCTATACTCCAGTCACATCCAGAGCAGAGCTCCTCTTTTATTTAAGATTTCATATCTAAATATAATCACAACATAGAAAACTGAAACTTTTGTGAATCTTTGACTTCCATTGTATTTTACTGATTCCGCGTTACATCATATACTCCAGTCACATCCAGAGCTGCGTTAAGGCACGTCTTTGTCTAAATCTTTTATGCTGTTTCTGAATGACATCATGTCTTATACTCCAGTTCTCTGCATTCTGCTGGTTGCCACTTGGAATCCGTCAGCACAGCGCTGACAGACACACCCGTACTTGGCTCAGCCGAGATCCCATAATGCACTGCACGAGGCTACATTGCGTTGTGGGAGACCTATTTGTTTTAAACATAGGATCATTGTCATAAATAATTGTTCAGTGTCTGGTGTAAACACCCACCGTACATCACAGCGGATCATCCCTGACCGAACATGAGTTTTTGGGGCCTGAGAGATGGAAGGAAATCAACATAATTGTGAATGCAGCTCTGGATGTGACTGGAGTATAGGACTTGATGTAAATCTGGATCAGTTAAGCCAAGAATTCACAAAGTTACTCTATATATATATATATATATATATATATATATATACACAGTGGAGTCACGTTATTATGACCACCTCTTACGTCCGATGTCGGCAGCGTGTAGCCCATGAAGTGATGTATGGTGGGTATATAAGGGGTGCGGTGGGCTTGGTGGGTATATAAGGGGTGCGGTGGGCTTGGTGGGTATATAAGGGGTGCGGTGGGCTTGGTGGGTATATAAGGGGTGCGGCGGGCTTGGTGGGTATATAAGGGGTGCGGCGGGCTTGGTGGGTATATAAGGGGTGCGGTGGGTATATAAGGGGTGCGGTGGGCTTCGTGGGTATATAAGGGGTGCGGTGGGTATATAAGGGGTGCGGCGGGCTTGGTGGGTATATAAGGGGTGCGGCGGGCTTGGTGGGTATATAAGGGGTGCGGCAGGCTTGGTGGGTATATAAGGGGTGCGGCGGGCTTGGTGGGTATATAAGGGGTGCGGTGGGCTTGGTGGGTATATAAGGGGTGCGGTGGGCTTGGTGGGTATATAAGGGGTGCGGCAGGCTTGGTGGGTATATAAGGGGTGCGGCGGCATGGTGGGTATATAAGGGGTGCGGCGGGCTTGGTGGATATATAAGGGGTGCGGTGGGCTTGGTGGGTATATAAGGGGTGCGGTGGGCTTGGTGGGTATATAAGGGGTGCGGTGGCCTTGGTGGGTATATAAGGGGTGCGGCGGGCTTGGTGGGTATATAAGGGGTGCGGTGGGCTTGGTGGGTATATAAGGGGTGCGGCGGCGTGGTGGGTATATAAGGGGTGCGGCGGGCTTGGTGGATATATAAGGGGTGCGGTGGGCTTGGTGGGTATATAAGGGGTGCGATGGGTATATAAGGGGTGCGGTGGGTATATAAGGGGTGCGGTGGGCTTGGTGGGTATATAAGGGGTGCGGCAGGCTTGGTGGGTATATAAGGGGTGCGGCGGGCTTGGTGGATATATAAGGGGTGCGGTGGGCTTGGTGGGTATATAAGGGGTGCGATGGGTATATAAGGGGTGCGGTGGGTATATAAGGGGTGCGGCGGGCTTGGTGGGTATATAAGGGGTACGGCGGGCTTGGTGGGTATATAAGGGGTGCGGCGGGCTTGGTGGGTATATAAGGGGTGCGGCAGGCTTGGTGGGTATATAAGGGGTGCGGCGGGCTTGGTGGGTATATAAGGGGTGCGGCAGGCTTGGTGGGTATATAAGGGGTGCGGCGGCGTGGTGGGTATATAAGGGGTGCGGCGGGCTTGGTGGATATATAAGGGGTGCGGTGGGCTTGGTGGGTATATAAGGGGTGCGATGGGTATATAAGGGGTGCGGTGGGTATATAAGGGGTGCGGTGGGCTTGGTGGGTATATAAGGGGTGCGGTGGGCTTGGTGGGTATATAAGGGGTGCGGTGGGTATATAAGGGGTGCGGTGGGCTTGGTGGGTATATAAGGGGTGCGGTGGGCTTGGTGGGTATATTAGGGGTGCGGTGGGCTTGGTGGGTATATAAGGGGTGCGGTGGGTATATAAGGGGTGCGGTGGGTATATAAGGGGTGCGGTGGGCTTGGTGGGTATATAAGGGGTGCGGTGGGTATATAAGGGGTGCGGTGGGCTTGGTGGGTATATAAGGGGTGCGGTGGGCTTGGTGGGTATATTAGGGGTGCGGTGGGCTTGGTGGGTATATAAGGGGTGCGGTGGGTATATAAGGGGTGCGGTGGGCTCGGTGGGTCTACAAGGGGTGCGGTGGGCTCGGTGGGTATATCAGGGGTGGGATCGGCCGTCTGATCACATATCACTCGTTGTCATGGGTAACGGGTGATTTATCAGAGTTGGGCTGATTATCGGCTTCCGGCCCGGGGTGTCGGTATTTCTCACAGAGCGCAGTGTGTGAACTGTTCTCGTGCTGCTGTGGTGACCGTGTATCGTGAGTGGAGAGATGGCGCCGATTGGAATAACCAACGTGGAAACTGCGGGGCGCCACTGATGTGAGAGGTGAACGCCGGCTAGGAAGATGCGCGAGGAACGAGACGCTACAGAGGAGAAGCTCACCGAGAAAATCACCCAGGGGGGCGATCAGACGTGCGTCCAATACAACAGCGAACCCGACTGCGTGTGGGGGTCCGGAGGAGACGGGCGGTCACCGCTCCTATGTAACAAAGGGCAGCGGAAATAAAGGCTTCACTTTGCGCGGCAGGATCGGGCCACCGATGATTGGTAAAGGGTCGTCTTCTCCGATGAGTCACATTTCCTGCTTCATGGAACGGATGGACGTTGGCGCCTCAGGAGAGAAACATCAGAGAACAAACACCCGGCAGCCATTGCTGGAGGAACACGAGCCGGGGGCGGCGACGTTATGGGCGGGGGATGTTCTCATGGCGTCTGGGGTCACTCATCCATGTGGACGGCTCTGATCTGATTTGGGTGTGAATCCATCGTTGCAGATCACGTCCCCCCCTACATGCTGATTGTCTTACACGGGGCAGATGGAATCTTCCAGCGAGACAATGCGACAAGTCACACGGCTATAAATGTCCGACAGGAAGACTCCGACCAAGACCCCCAAGTACCTCCCCGGCCCCTAATTCTCCAGACTGGAACCCAACTGCGCGTCTGCGGGACCTCAATTGTCCTGTTCGCTCTATGGACCCCCACCCCCTCCAGGAAATGTGCGATGTTCTGCAGTCAGCGGCGCCACATACCGGAGACCACCGAGCAAAACCTTATTGATCACCCCCCGCCCGTCTAGCGCTGTCCGGGCTGCACACGGCGGTCACTCTGGATATTTCCTGCTGGTCATAATAATGGGACTCCACTGTGTATTTAGATATAAACTGGATGCTCACAGTAGGAGCTCTGCTTAAATGCAGCTTTATATGTGACTGGAGTAGACAATCTGATTTGTATAGACAGTAGAGTGTTGTTATTGACACCCGGTTACCAGGAGGGGGCGTACTAACATCACTGTGTACTGTAGGTGGTTGGGGAGGTTCTGGTACGTTACGGTCACAGATCGCCACTGATCCCGGTTCCCCCGCTCTTGTGTCCTCCAGATATCTTCTCCCAGGTGTCTGACTGCAGTGGTTTCATGGTCTTCATGAAGTTTGACCAGTTCCTGAGGGAAGTGTTGAAGCTTCCGACCACAGTGTTCGAGGGCCCGTCCTTCGGCTATACGGAGCACTCAGCGCGGTCCTGCTTCCCACCGCAGGTAATGGGACTGGGAGCGTTATAATATTATTAATGACGGGACAATAGAAACATTTCATTGTCAGCAGTTACCAATCCCCCCCCCCCCCTAGTAAGTACAAGTCACTGAGTCCGGCTCTTCAATCTCCCATGTGTCTGGAGAAGCTGGGTGACGGGCAGTACAGCAACCCCAGAGGTTGTCACCCAGCTTCTCCAGACACATGGAAGGTGAACCCACTTACTAATGTCACGATATACCCCCAGCCTTCATATTACTAATATCACGATACAGCCCCAGCCTTCATATTACTAATATCACGATACACCCCCAGCCTTCATATTACTAATGTCACAATACACCCCCAGCCTTCATATTACTAATGTCACGATACACCCCCAGCCTTCATATTACTAATGTCATGATATACCCCCAGCCTTCATATTACTAATGTCATGATATACCCCCAGCCTTCATATTACTAATATCACGATACACCCCCAGCCTTCATATTACTAATATCACGATATACCCCAGCCTTCATATTACTAATATCACGATACACCCCAGCCTTCATATTACTAATGTGACGATACACCCCCAGCCATTATATTGCTAATGTCATGATATATCCCCAGCCTTCATATTACTAATGTCACGATACACCCCCAGCCTTCATATTACTAATGTCACGATACACACCCAGCCATTATATTGCTAATGTCATGATATATCCCCAGCCTTCATATTACTAATGTCACGATACACCCCCAGCCTTCATATTACTAATGTCACGATACACCCCCAGCCTTCATATTACTAATGTCACGATACACCCCCAGCCTTCATATTACTAATGTCACGATACACCCCCAGCCTTCATATTACTAATGTCACGATACACCCGCAGCCTTCATATTACTAATGTCACGATACACTCCCACCCTTCATATTACTAATGTCACGATACACCCCCAGCCTTCATATTACTAATGTCACGATACACCCCAGCCTTCATATTACTAATGTCACGATATACCCCCAGCCTTCATATTACTAATATCACAATACACCCCAGCCTTCATATTACTAATATCACGATATACCCCCAGCCTCCATATTACTAATATCACGATACACCCCCATCCTTCATATTACTAATGTCACGATACACCCCCATCCTTCATATTACTAATGTCACGATACACTCCCAACCTTCATATTACTAATGTCACGATACACCCCAGCCTTCATATTACTAATGTCACGATATACCCCCAGCCTTCATATTACTAATATCACGATACACCCCCAGCCTTCATATTACTAATATCGTGATACACTCCCAGCCTTCATATTACTAATGTCACGATACACCCCAGCCTTCATATTACTAATTTCACGATATACCCCCAGCCTTCATATTACTAATATTACGATACACCCCCAGCCTTCATATTACTAATATCACGATATACCCCCAGCCTCCATATTACTAATATCACGATACACCCCCAGCCTGAATATTACTAATGTGACGATACACCCCCAGCCATTATATTGCTAATGTCATGATATATCCCCAGCCTTCATATTACTAATGTCACGATACACCCCCAGCCTTCATATTACTAATGTCACGATACACCCCCAGCCTTCATATTACTAATGTCACGATACACCCCCATCCTTCATATTACTAATGTCACGATACACCCCCAGCCTTCATATTACTAATGTCACGATACACCCCAGCCTTCATATTACTAATGTCACGATATACCCACAGCCTTCATATTACTAATATCACGATACACCCCCAGCCTTCATATTACTAATATCGTGATACACCCCAGCCTTCATATTACTAATATCACGATACACCCCCCGCCTTCATATTACTAATGTCACGATACACCCCCAGCCTTCCTATTACTAATATCACGATACACCCCCAGCCTTCATATTACTAATGTCACGATACACCCCCAGCCTTCCTATTACTAATGTCACGATACACCCCCAGCCTTCATATTACTAATATCACGATACACCCCCAGCCTTCATATTACTAATGTCACGATACACCCCCAGCCTTCATATTATTAATGTCACGATACACCCCCAGCCTTCATATTATTAATGTCACGATACACCCCCAGCCTTCATATTACTAATGTCACGATACACCCCCAGCCTTCCTATTACTAATGTCACGATACACCCCCAGCCTTCATATTACTAATATCACGATACACCCCCAGCCTTCATATTACTAATGTCACGATACACCCCCAGCCTTCATATTACTAATGTCACGATACACCCCCAGCCTTCATATTATTAATATCACGATACACCCCCAGCCTTCATATTATTAATATCACGATACACCCCCAGCCTTCATATTACTAATGTCACGATACACCCGCAGCCTTCATATTACTAATGTCACGATACACCCCCAGCCTTCATATTACTAATGTCACGATACACCCCCACCCTTCATATTACTAATGTCACGATACACCCCCAGCCTTCATATTACTAATGTCACGATACACCCCAGCCTTCATATTACTAATGTCACGATATACCCCCAGCCTTCATATTACTAATATCACAATACACCCCAGCCTTCATATTACTAATATCACGATATACCCCCAGCCTCCATATTACTAATATCACGATACACCCCCATCCTTCATATTACTAATGTCACGATACACCCCCAGCCTTCATATTACTAATATCACAATACACCCCAGCCTTCATATTACTAATATCACGATATACCCCCAGCCTCCATATTACTAATATCACGATACACCCCCATCCTTCATATTACTAATGTCACGATACACCCCCAGCCTTCATATTACTAATGTCACGATACACTCCCAACCTTCATATTACTAATGTCACGATATACCCCCAGCCTTCATATTACTAATATCACGATACACCCCCAGCCTTCATATTACTAATATCGTGATACACTCCCAGCCTTCATATTACTAATGTCACGATACACCCCAGCCTTCATATTACTAATTTCACGATATACCCCCAGCCTTCATATTACTAATATTACGATACACCCCCAGCCTTCATATTACTAATATCACGATATACCCCCAGCCTCCATATTACTAATATCACGATACACCCCCAGCCTGAATATTACTAATGTGACGATACACCCACAGCCATTATATTGCTAATGTCATGATATATCCCCAGCCTTCATATTACTAATGTCACGATACACCCCCAGCCTTCATATTACTCATGTCACGATACACCCCCAGCCTTCATATTACTAATGTCACGATACACCCCCATCCTTCATATTACTAATGTCACGATACACCCCCAGCCTTCATATTACTAATGTCACGATACACCCCAGCCTTCATATTACTAATGTCACGATATACCCGCAGCCTTCATATTACTAATATCACGATACACCCCCAGCCTTCATATTACTAATATCGTGATACACCCCAGCCTTCATATTACTAATATCACGATACACCCCCCGCCTTCATATTACTAATGTCACGATACACCCCCAGCCTTCCTATTACTAATGTCACGATACACCCCCAGCCTTCATATTACTAATATCACGATACACCCCCAGCCTTCATATTACTAATGTCACGATACACCCCCAGCCTTCATATTATTAATATCACGATACACCCCCAGCCTTCATATTACTAATGTCACGATACACCCCCAGCCTTCATATTACTAATGTCACGATACACCCCCATCCTTCATATTACTAATGTCACGATATACCCCCAGCCTTCATATTACTAATATCACCCCAGCCTTCATATTACTAATATCACGATACACCCCCAGCCTTCATATTACTAATGTCACGATACACCCCTATCCTTCATATTACTAATGTCACGATACACCCCCAGCCTTCATATTACTAATGTCATGATATATCCCCAGCCTTCATATTACTAATATCACGATATACCCCCAGCCTTCATATTACTAATATCACGATACACCCCCAGCCTTCATATTACTAATGTCACGATACACCCCCAGCCTTCATATTACTAATGTCACGATACACCCCCAGCCTTCATATTACTAATGTCACGATACACCCCCAGCCTTCATATTACTAATGTCACGATAAACCCCCAGCCTTCATATTACTAATGTCACGATACAGCCCCAGCCTTCATATTACTAATGTCACGATACACCCCCAGCCTTCATATTACTAATGTCACGATACACTCCCAGCCTTCATATTACTAATGTCATGATATGCCCCCAGCCTTCATATTACTAATATCACGATTTACCCCCAGCCTTCATATTACTAATGTCACGATATACCCCCAGCCTTCATATTACTAATGTCACGATAAACCCCCAGCCTTCATATTACTAATGTCACGATACACCCCCAGCCTTCATATTACTAATGTCACGATACACCCCCAGCCTTCATATTACTAATGTCACGATACACCCCCAGCCTTCATATTACTAATGTCACGATACACCCCCAGCCATCATATTACTAATGTCACGATACACTCCCAGCCTTCATATTACTAATGTCACGATACACCCCCAGCCTTCATATTACTAATGTCACGATATACCCCCAGCCTTCATATTACTAATGTCATGATATACCCCCAGCCTTCATATTACTAATGTCATGATACACCCCCAGCCTTCATATTACTAATGTCATGATATACCCCCAGCCTTCATATTACTAATGTCATGATATACCCCCAGCCTTCATGTTACTAATGTCATGATACACCCCAGCCTTCATATTACTAATGTCATGATACACCCCAGCCTTCATATTACTAATGTCATGATACACCCCAGCCTTCATATTACTAATGTCATGATATACCCCCAGCCTTCATGTTACTAATGTCATGATACACCCCAGCCTTCATATTACTAATGTCATGATACACCCCAGCCTTCATATTACTAATGTCATGATATACCCCCAGCTAAGTTTAATGATAAGATCCTGAGTTGTGTATTTTGCTGCATGTCCAGTATGCTTTCCAGGGCTGAGACTTATTACTGGTATATATTTATTTCCGCTCCCGTTTATCGGCACCGCAGCAGCCGCCGCCACTCTAGACCAGGGGCTTAACTAGGAAAGACTGGGCCCCATAGCAAACTTTAGACTGGGCCCCCCTCCCCTGGGTGCCATTCACAGCCCCCCCTTGTATATAGTGCCCCCCTGTAGATTGTGCCATACAGCCTCCCTGTAGATAGTGTCTCACCCCCTTGTAGAGAGTGCCCTCTCTTGTAGAAAATGCTATACAACCCCGCTGTAGCTAGTGCCCCTCCCCCGTGTAGATAGCACCATACAGCCCCCCCCCCCAAACAAATAAAACAAAAAAACTTTATCCTCACCTAGGCCCCGTTCCCGCGAAAAATGGAGCTGTTCCAAACAATCAACGCTGACGGGATCCTTGCGTAGGCCGGTGTGACCCAGTGACGTCATCGCGCCATCCTGCACAGGGATCCTGACCCTTCACCTGATAGGCTGCAGGCTGAACGTGGCTTGTAGCCTAGCAAACGTCAGATTAGGGAACAAATGTGACGTCGCTACCGCTTTAGCAGCCATATCGGATGCTAGCGGTAGCGACGGCGGGCATGAGGGGGCCCATGCTGGCGGGCGGCACAGGCTCCCTCATGCCGCGGGCCCCGTATCAGCCGCTTTGGCTGCTATAGCCTGACATCGTCTTCTGCTCTGGCTCTCCTTATTCACTGTTGGGATTGATCGCCATCTGCTGGCCATAGGAGGGATGACACCAGAAATAAAACTTTGTGTATTAAAGGGCTAGTCCCTTCTAATATGTTATGACATATAACGAGGATATTACGATCGGCGATGGTCCAATCACTAGAACTGCCACTGACCACAAGAACGAGGCCCGATTGGCTCCTTCTTTTCACGGATGGCGCTCCCAGGTGGCTCGGGATCGGTGATGGCCTCGACAGGCAGACCCCCACCGATCAGTAACTGAGAGTATTACTTTGCATCACCATCATGGGAATACCCCTTTAATAAACAGGGGTCTTATGTACACTACATGCTTATGTGGTCCTTGAGTGCAGATGTGGGGGCCCCAAGCTGTACAGGGGTCTTATGTACACTAGTCCATGAACACAGTGGGGGGAGGTTTAGTGCAGCAGTTGCTCATAGCAAATAATGTTCCAAGGGAAACTGCTACAATGTATCGGTGCAGGTAAAATGTATCAGTCTGAATCCAGTGTAGACGGGATACATTGTAACAAGCCCAGAAAGGTTAGGTCAAGGTGTGTTTTCAACCTCTGCCGTTTCAATTCACTGACTGCAAGCAAAGGTCTTGAAAACAGGTGTTATTACATGCTGATTAATGGTTTATTTACAGGGGACTGGACGGGACCTTTATTATCGTGACCCTGATAGACAGGAAGGTCCATATCGATAATGACATGAGGGGGGGGGGGGGCTGGGGGTGTGGCCCTGTGATTATTCCCGGGGGCGGGGCTGCTGCTCGGTAGAGGGGGCGTCACTTTCCGGCGCTGTAATTCCATCTCGTGTCTTGTAGAAGAAGATCGCCCTGAACATGTTTCTAGACACCATCATGGCCGACCCCCCTCCGCAGTGCCTCGTCTGGTTACCCCTCATGCATCGTCTCGCCCATGTAGAAAATGGTGAGTAGTGTGTGTGCTGGAACTGATCATTGCTGACAATACTCTGTGCTGCTGTGGTGCTCCTACTGTATTCAAATAATATATTTTCTTTTATGGGGAAACTAACCCAATATCATCAGTTCATTCTCTGTCTTTTCCATACTACATGGGGCCCCTCGCTCTTCTTCCATACTACATGGGGCCCTTTGCTCTTCCATACGCCATGTGACCCCTCGCACTTCTTCCATACTCCATGTGACCCCTCGCCCTTCTTCCATACTGCATGTGGCCCCTCGCTCTTCTTCCATACTCCATGTGGCCCCTCGCCCTTCTTCCATACTCCATGTGGCCCCTCGCTCTTCTTCCATACTCCATGTGGCCCCTCGCTCTTCTTCCATACTCCATGTGGCCCCTCGCCCTTCTTCCATACTCCATGTGGCCCCTCACTACTGGGTGTGGCTCCTCACCCTGCCTCGGCTCCTCCCCTGATCACTGATGGGTGTGGCTCCTCACCCTGCCTCCGCTCCTCCCCTGATCACTACTGGGTGTGGCTCCTCACCCTGCCTCGGCTCCTCCCCTGATCACTGATGGGTGTGGCTCCTCACCCTGCCTCGGCTCCTCCCCTGATCACTGTAACCCCTTCTCTCCCTGTCCACAGTCTTCCACCCTGTGGAGTGTTCCTTCTGCCGCTGTGAGAGTATGATGGGTTTCCGCTATCGCTGCCAGCAGTGCCACAATTACCAGCTGTGCCAGAACTGCTTCTGGAGAGGTCAGGCCAACGGGCCCCACAGCAACCAGCATCAGATGAAGGAGCACTCCTCCTGGGTGAGTACTCCGCCGCTGCGCCCCTCCCCCTCACACACCAAACAAGCGGGTGGGGGGGGGGCATCAGCCGTTTATTGTTTTATTAGTGCATCCAGCATTGGGGGCCACATGAGACTCTGGGCCCCGTGCATGTGGCTCCCTCGCTGTTATCAGCTGCGGATACTGTGTGTTAACGACATATCAGGAGGCGGAGACTCAGACGTCAAATCCGCAGAAAGAGTTAATAAGACCCCGGGAGTCGTATAATATAACAGTCACATGTCACCGGGGCACACATTATATCATTTATATTTTATCTGCAGCAACTGAGGTGTGGATGATGTTCTGCAGCAGCTGAGGTGTGAATGATGATATTCTGCAGCAGCTGAGGTGTATGATGATGTTCTGCAGCAGCTGTGGTGTGAATGATGATGTTCTGCAGCAGCTGTAGTGTGTATGATGAGGTTCTGCAGCAGCTATGGTGTGTATGATGAGGTTCTGCAGCAGCTGTGGTGTGTATGATGAGGTTCTGCAGCAGCTGTGGTGTGTATGATGAGGTTCTGCAGCAGCTGAGGTGTGGATGATGGGTTATGTGGCAGCTGTGGTGTTTAATGATCTGCGGCAGCTGAGGTGTGTATGATGATCTGCGGCAGCTGAGGTGTGTATGATGATCTGCAGCAGCTGTGGTGTGTATGATGAGGTTCTGCAGCAGCTGTGGTGTGGATGATGTTCTGCAGCAGCTGAGGTGTGGATGATGTTCTGCAGCAGCTGAGGTGTGTATGATGATCTGCAGCAGCTGAGGTGTGTATGATGATCTGCAGCAGCTGTGGTGTGTATGATGAGGTTCTGCAGCAGCTGAGGTGTGGATGATGATCTGCAGCAGCTGTGGTGTGTATGATGAGGTTCTGCAGCAGCTGAGGTGTGGATGATGATCTGCAGCAGCTGTGGTGTGTATGATCTGCGGCAGCTGAGGTGTGGATGATGATGTTCTGCAGCAGCTGTGGTGTGGATGATGTTCTGCAGCAGCTGAGGTGTGTATGATGAGGTTCTGCAGCAGCTGTGGTGTGGATGATGTTCTGCAGCAGCTGAGGTGTGGATGATGTTCTGCAGCAGCTGAGGTGTGTATGATGTAGCGGCTGAAGAACCTCTTTACAGAGAGATGCAGCACTTCAGTCAGTAAGTTGACACAGGAGAACTGATCTGTGAGAGGCAAGTAATAATCAGTGTCAGCGTGTATGTAGCGCCGCTTATCTCTGTATAATGATCAGGTTTTGACATCCGCATGTGATGAGATATATATATACTGTATATTTTACAGAACCTTTTCATTGGTGTGTATTATAATCCTGATAATCTAGTGCTCAGTGTGCGGGGTCAGGACCAGGATGGTGTAGTGTTATCCAGTGATACATAATAAAATTCTCCACTAGGGGGAGCTCACTGAAGATTTATTGCTGAGATCAGTGGGAGTTGCAGTATGCAGTGAGCGCCCTCTAGTGGTTGCTTATCATGTAACGCTATGCAGGGGCTTTGGAGCTGTGTATCAGACATTGCTGCGAGTATAAAGATATATATAATGATAGTGATGAGCTCCGGATGATGGAGCTGTATACATAGACATGAAGCCCGGGTGGTTGTGCACATTACAGGATGTCGTGTTCTTGTATAATCCTCCGCTTCTCTCTATTATTAACGTTCTCCAGATTCATCTTTTGTATCCGAGGAACATTTCATGTGAATATTGTGTGGAGAACAACATGCTGTGCGAGCGGCTCGCAGGGTCAGGGACACTTGTCACAGGAGAGATCATAGACGAGCAGGCGCCGCTGCTCAACATGCCGCCACTGTCTCTGCTTACACAAATTGTCTACACCATGCAGCCATGGTTAACCCTGCGTGGTGCAGCCATATATAGTTATAGTCGTCCCTCCCAATCAGCTGCTTGACAATCTTCTCTGTGGTCGCTCAATCTTCCCCTTCTCTGCGGTGGGTCGTGCTTTCCCAACTCTGTGGTTGCTCATTCTTTCCCTTCTCCGTGGTTGGTCATCCTTTCCCTTCTTCATGGTCACTCCTCCTTTCCCTTCTACACGGTTGCTCGTCCTTCCCCCTTCTCCGTGGTGGTTCATCCTTTCCCTTCGAGGCCACATGTCCTTCCCGTTCTCAGAGGTCGCTCGTCCTTTCCCTTCTCCGAGGCAGCGTGTCCTTTCCCTTCTCTGCGGTCGCTCGTCCTTTCCCTTCTCCGAGGCAGCGTGTCCTTTCCCTTCTCTGCGGTCGCTCGTCCTTTCCCTTCTCTGCGGTCGCTCGTCCTTTCCCTTCTCTGCGGTCGCTCGTCCTTTGCCTTCCCTGCGGTCGCTCGTCCTTTCCCTTCTCTGCGGTCGCTCGTCCTTTCCCTTCCCTGCGGTCGCTCGTCCTTTCCCTTCCCTGCGGTCGCTCGTCCTTTCCCTTCTCTGCGGTCGCTCGTCCTTTCCCTTCTCTGCCGTCGCTCGTCCTTTCCCTTCCCTGCGGTCGCTCGTCCTTTCCCTTCTCTGCGGTCGCTCGTCCTTTCCCTTCTCTGCCGTCGCTCGTCCTTTCCCTTCCCTGCCGTCGCTCGTCCTTTCCCTTCCCAGCCGTCGCTCGTCCTTTCCCTTCTCTGCGTTCGCTCGTCCTTTCCCTTCTCTGCGGTCGCTCGTCCTTTCCCTTCCCTGCGGTCGCTCGTCCTTTCCCTTCTCTGCGGTCGCTCGTCCTTTCCCTTCTCTGCGGTCGCTCGTCCTTTCCCTTCCCTGCGGTCGCTCGTCCTTTCCCTACTCTGCGGTCGCTCGTCCTTTCCCTTCTCTGCCGTCGCTCGTCCTTTCCCTTCCCTGCCGTCGCTCGTCCTTTCCCTTCCCTGCCGTCGCTCGTCCTTTCCCTTCCCTGCCGTCGCTCGTCCTTTCCCTTCCCAGCCGTCGCTCGTCCTTTCCCTTCTCTGCGGTCGCTCGTCCTTTGCCTTCCCTGCGGTCGCTCGTCCTTTCCCTTCTCTGCCGTCGCTCGTCCTTTCCCTTCTCTGCCGTCGCTCGTCCTTTCCCTTCTCTGCCGTCGCTCGTCCCTTCTCTGCCGTCGCTCGTCCTTTCCCTTCTCTGCCGTCGCTCGTCCTTTCCCTTCTCTGCCGTCGCTCGTCCTTTCCCTTCTCTGCCGTCGCTCGTCCTTTCCCTTCTCTGCCGTCGCTCGTCCTTTCCCTTCTCCGCCGTCGCTCGTCCTTTCCCTTCTCCGCCGTCGCTCGTCCTTTCCCTTCTCCGCCGTCGCTCGTCCTTTCCCTTCTCCGCCGTCGCTCGTCCTTTCCCTTCTCCGCCGTCGCTCGTCCTTTCCCTTCTCCGCCGTCGCTCGTCCTTTCCCTTCTCTGCCGTCGCTCGTCCTTTCCCTTCTCTGCCGTCGCTCGTCCTTTCCCTTCTCCGCCGTCGCTCGTCCTTTCCCTTCTCTGCGTTCGCTCCTTTCCCTTCTCTTTAGTTTCCCATCCTTCCCTTTCTTGGCCGCCTTTCCTCGGGGATTGGGCACCCACCTGGCTGCCATTATATAGTACTAGATGCATTGTTGTGGCATGTTGTGGGTTCCTGAGTTGCGCCACGTTTCCCGGCGCTGGCTTGTAGGAGGTAATAGTTGCTGTACATATAGAGGCTCCTGTGTGACATTTCCTTTCTGTCTTTCTGTCTTCAGAAGTCGCCGGCGAAGAAGTTGAGTCACGCGATCAGTAAATCTCTTGGCTGCGTTCCTAGCAGAGAGCTGCCGCATCCGGTATTTCCAGAGCCCCCAGAGAAGCCGATGGACCTCTCCCATATAGTGTGAGTACAGGACGAGTCTGGGTGCTGATACAAGGGGAAGGGGCCGATCTATGCTGACCCTTCTGCATGGTTACATCTATAGATATCTGCACAGCGGAATACCTCGATCATGTTGACCATATGCTTCCTAGCTTCTGAATAGAATACCAGAACTGCAGTGAAGACTGACACACAGGCAGGGATGAAGGAACGGGCAGGGAGGGGTTGTTTTACACATTTCTGATTTATATGTCATTCAGGTTCTGTGGAAAGTTGAGTAACACCCGTTCATGGGCAATATAATGGTTGCCATTAGTTGTGGTTGTCATCAGGCTTTTCCTTCCCCAGTCCCAGGGGCCACACACACAGGGACTCCATACACCAGATGAGCCTTGTTAGGAACGCTGGGCAAAAAAACGCAGACATTTAAAGGAACAGTCCAGTCTGGACAGAATATTGTACAGCGTTAGAGACCGTGGACGATCCGCTCTAAAAAAATGGTAATAATCTCCCATAATGCATCGTTTCCGGTTGACAAAACTTGATTTCCCAGACTTGTTGGGATGTGGCGTGATACAATGTGTGGCGTGGACAAGTCGCTACAATGTAGAAACCATCCTGTACCTATAGAAAGCCATTACACTGCGCAGCCGGACGCGGCTATGAGCGGGACGCGGCTGTGAGCGGGACGCGGCCGTGAGCGGGACGCGGCCGTGAGCGGGACGCGGCCGTGAGCGGGACGCGGCCGTGAGCGGGACAGGCATCGATGTTTGACTGCATTTATTATGTCAGTGCCTTGTGAAAGTATTCACCCCCCTCCTCCCGTCTGTGTTTTCCCTGTATTGTTTCTCTACATCCCGTATTTAAAATAACATTTCCATTCTGTTTTATGTAACGGACGTGAAAAAATAATCCAAATTGTTACAGTGGACAGAAAAAACCAACTAAAAACGGATACGTTGTGGGTAAATAAATGTGTATTCACCGCCTAAGTCTGGTCAAATGAATAACCCTCAGAAGTCACATGATTAGTGTAAGAAGGTCGCCCTGCGTGTGATCAACGTGTCACATGACGTCAGTGTAAATAATCCTGTCCTGAAAGAGTCCACAGCGCTAAGAAACACGAAGACCGAGGAGACAGGTCAGAGACAAAGTGCTGGAAAGGAGAGATCAGGGTTATAAAAAAAATATCCCAAACTGTGAACAGTGCAGCTCTGGAGTATAATACAGGATATAATTCAGGATCAGTACAGGATAAGTAATGTAATGTATGTACACCGTGACTCAACCAGCAGAATAGTGAGTGCAGCTCTGGAGTATAATACAGGATATAATTCAGGATCAGTACAGGATAAGTAATGTAATGTATGTACACAGTGACTCCACCAGCAGAATAGTGAGTGCAGCTCTGGAGTATAATACAGGATGTAACTCAGGATCAGTACAGGATAAGTAATGTAATGTATGTACACAGTGACTCCACCAGCAGAATAGTGAGTGCAGCTCTGGAGTATAATACAGGATATAATTCAGGATCAGTACAGGATAAGTAATGTAATGTATGTACACAGTGACTCCACCAGCAGAATAGTGAGTGCAGCTCTGGAGTATAATACAGGACATAACTCAGGATCAGTACAGGATAAGTAATGTATGTACACAGTGACTCCACCAGCAGAATAGTGAGTGCAGCTCTGGAGTATAATACAGGATATAATTCAGGATCAGTACAGGATAAGTAATGTAATGTATGTACACAGTGACTCCACCAGCAGAATAGTGAGTGCAGCTCTGGAGCATAATACAGGATGTAACTCAGGATCAGTACAGGATAAGTAATGTAATGTATGTACACAGTGACTCCACCAGCAGAATAGTGAGTGCAGCTCTGGAGTATAATACAGGATATAACTCAGGATCAGTACAGGATAAGTAATGTAATGTATGTACACAGTGACTACACCAGCAGAATAGTGAGTGCAGCTCTGGAGCATAATACAGGATGTAACTCAGGATCTGTACAGGATAAGTAATGTAATGTATGTACACAGTGACTCCACCAGCAGAATAGTGAGTGCAGCTCTGGAGTATAATACAGGATGTAACTCAGGATCAGTACAGGATAAGTAATGTAATGTATGTACACAGTGACTCCACCAGCAGAATAGTGAGTGCAGCTCTGGAGTATAATACAGGATATATCTCAGGATAAGTACAGGATAAGTAATGTAATGTATGTACACAGTGACACCACCAGCAGAATAGTGAGTGCAGCTCTGGAGTATAATACAGGATGTAACTCAGGATCTGTACAGGATAAGTAATGTAATGTATGTACACAGTGACCCCACCAGCAGAATAGTGAGTGCAGCTCTGGAGTATAATACAGGATGTAACTCCGGATCAGTACAGGATAAGTAATGTAATGTATGTACACAGTGACTCCACCAGCAGAATAGTGAGTGCAGCTCTGGAGTATAATACAGGATATAATTCAGGATCAGTACAGGATAAGTAATGTAATGTATGTACACAGTGACTCCACCAGCAGAATAGTGAGTGCAGCTCTGGAGTATAATACAGGATGTAACTCCGGATCAGTACAGGATAAGTAATGTAATGTATGTACACAGTGACTTCACCAGCAGAATAGTGAGTGCAGCTCTGGAGTATAATACAGGATGTAACTCAGGATCAGTACAAGATAAGTAATGTAATGTATGTACAGTGACTCCACCAGCAGAATAGTGAGTGCAGCTCTGGAGTATAATATAGGATATAACTCAGGATCAGTACAGGATAAGTAATGTAATGTATGTACACAGTGACTCCACCAGCAGAATAGTGAGTGCAGCTCTGGAGTATAATACAGGATGTAACTCCGGATCAGTACAGGATAAGTAATGTAATATATGTACACAGTGACTCCACCAGCAGAATAGTGAGTGCAGCTCTGGAGTATAATATAGGATGTAACTCAGGATCAGTACAAGATAAGTAATGTATTGTATGTACACAGTGACTCCACCAGCAGAATAGTGAGTGCAGCTCTGGAGTATAATACAGGATGTAACTCAGGATCAGTACAGGATAAGTAATGTAATGTATGTACACAGTGACTCCACCAGCAGAATAGTGAGTGCAGCTCTGGAGTATAATACAGGATGTAACTCAGGATCAGTACAGGATAAGTAATGTATGTACACAGTGACTCCACCAGCAGAATAGTGAGTGCAGCTCTGGAGTATAATACAGGATGTAACTCAGGATCAGTACAGGATAAGTAATGTAATGTACACAGTGACTTCACCAGCAGAATAGTGAGTGCAGCTCTGGAGTATAATACAGGATATAACTCAGGATCAGTACAGGATAAGTAATGTAATGTATGTACACAGTGACTCCACCAGCAGAATAGTGAGTGCAGCTCTGGAGTATAATACAGGATGTAACTCAGGATCAGTACAGGATAAGTAATGTAATGTATGTACACAGTGACTCCACCAGCAGAATAGTGAGTGCAGCTCTGGAGTATAATACAGGATATAACTCAGGATCAGTACAGGATAAGTAATGTAATGTATGTACACAGTGACTCCACCAGCAGAATAGTGAGTGCAGCTCTGGAGTATAATACAGGATATAACTCAGGATCAGTACAGGATAAGTAATGTATGGACACAGTGACTCCACCAGCAGAATAGTGAGTGCAGCTCTGGAGTATAATACAGGATGTATCTCAGGATCAGTACAGGATAAGTAATGTAATGTATGTACACAGTGACTCCACCAGCAGAATAGTGAGTGCAGCTCTGGAGTATAATACAGGATATAACTCAGGATCAGTACAGGATAAGTAATGTAATGTATGTACACAGTGACTCCACCAGCAGAATAGTGAGTGCAGCTCTGGAGTATAATACAGGATGTAACTCAGGATCAGTACAGGATAAGTAATGTATGTACACAGTGACTCCACCAGCAGAATAGTGAGTGCAGCTCTGGAGTATAATACAGGCTATAACTCAGGATCAGTACAGGATATGTAATGTATGTACACAGTGACTCCACCAGCAGAATAGTGAGTGCAGCTCTGGAGTATAATACAGGATGTAACTCAGGATCAGTACAGGATATGTAATGTATGTACACAGTGACTCCACCAGCAGAATAGTGAGTGCAGCTCTGGAGTATAATACAGGATGTAACTCAGGATCAGTACAGGATAAGTAATGTAATGTATGTACACAGTGACTCCACCAGCAGAATAGTGAGTGCAGCTCTGGAGTATAATACAGGATATAACTCAGGATCAGTACAGGATAAGTAATGTATGGACACAGTGACTCCACCAGCAGAATAGTGAGTGCAGCTCTGGAGTATAATACAGGATGTAACTCAGGATCAGTACAGGATAAGTAATGTAATGTATGTACACAGTGACTCCACCAGCAGAATAGTGAGTGCAGCTCTGGAGTATAATACAGGATATAACTCAGGATCAGTACAGGATAAGTAATGTAATGTATGTACACAGTGACTCCACCAGCAGAATAGTGAGTGCAGCTCTGGAGTATAATACAGGATGTAACTCAGGATCAGTACAGGATAAGTAATGTATGTACACAGTGACTCCACCAGCAGAATAGTGAGTGCAGCTCTGGAGTATAATACAGGCTATAACTCAGGATCAGTACAGGATATGTAATGTATGTACACAGTGACTCCACCAGCAGAATAGTGAGTGCAGCTCTGGAGTATAATACAGGATGTAACTCAGGATCAGTACAGGATATGTAATGTATGTACACAGTGACTCCACCAGCAGAATAGTGAGTGCAGCTCTGGAGTATAATACAGGCTATAACTCAGGATCAGTACAGGATATGTAATGTATGTACACAGTGACTCCACCAGCAGAATAGTGAGTGCAGCTCTGGAGTATAATACAGGCTATAACTCAGGATCAGTACAGGATAAGTAATGTAATGTATGTACACAGTGACTCCACCAGCAGAATAGTGAGTGCAGCTCTGGAGTATAATACAGGATGTAACTCAGGATCAGTACAGGATAAGTAATGTATGTACACAGTGACTCCACCAGCAGAATAGTGAGTGCAGCTCTGGAGTATAATACAGGCTATAACTCAGGATCAGTACAGGATATGTAATGTATGTACACAGTGACTCCACCAGCAGAATAGTGAGTGCAGCTCTGGAGTATAATACAGGATGTAACTCAGGATCAGTACAGGATATGTAATGTATGTACACAGTGACTCCACCAGCAGAATAGTGAGTGCAGCTCTGGAGTATAATACAGGCTATAACTCAGGATCAGTACAGGATATGTAATGTATGTACACAGTGACTCCACCAGCAGAATAGTGAGTGCAGCTCTGGAGTATAATACAGGCTATAACTCAGGATCAGTACAGGATAAGTAATGTAATGTATGTACACAGTGACTCCACCAGCAGAATAGTGAGTGCAGCTCTGGAGTATAATACAGGATATAACTCAGGATCAGTACAGGATAAGTAATGTAATGTATGTACACCGTGACTCAACCAGCAGAATAGTGAGTGCAGCTCTGGAGTATAATACAGGATGTAACTCAGGATCAGTACAGGATAAGTAATGTAATGTATGTACACAGTGACTCCACCAGCAGAATAGTGAGTGCAGCTCTGGAGTATAATACAGGATATAACTCAGGATCAGTACAGGATTAGTAATGTAATGTATGTACACAGTGACTCCTCCAGCAGAATAGTGAGTGCAGCTCTGGAGTATAATACAGGATGTAACTCAGGATCAGTACAGGATAAGTAATGTAATGTATGTACACAGTGACTCCACCAGCAGAATAGTGAGTACAGCTCTGGAGTATAATACAGGATATAACTCAGGATCAGTACAGGATAAGTAATGTAATGTATGTAAACAGTGACTCCACCAGCAGAATAGTGAGTGCAGCTCTGGAGTATAATACAGGATATAACTCAGGACCAGTACAGGATAAGTAATGTAATGTATGTGCACAGTGACTCCACCAGCAGAATAGTGAGTGCAGCTCTGGAGTATAATACAGGATGTAACTCAGGATCAGTACAGGATAAGTAATGTAATATATGTACACAGTGACTCCACCAGCAGAATAGTGAGTGCAGCTCTGGAGTATAATACAGGATATAACTCAGGATCAGTACAGGATAAGTAATGTATGTACACAGTGACTCCACCAGCAGAATAGTGAGTGCAGCTCTGGAGAATAATACAGGATGTAACTCAGGATCAGTACAGGATATGTAATGTATGTACACAGTGACTCCACCAGCAGAATAGTGAGTGCAGCTCTGGAGTATAATACAGGATGTAACTCAGGATCAGTACAGGATATGTAATGTATGTACACAGTGACTCCACCAGCAGAATAGTGAGTGCAGCTCTGGAGTATAATACAGGATATAACTCAGGATCAGTACAGGACAAGTAATGTATGTACACAGTGACTCCACCAGCAGAATAGTGAGTGCAGCTCTGGAGTATAATACAGGATATAACTCAGGATCAGTACAGGATAAGTAATGTAATGTATGTACACAGTGACTCCACCAGCAGAATAGTGAGTGCAGCTCTGGAGTAAAATACAGGATAAGTAATGTAATGTATGTACACAGTGACTCCACCAGCAGAATAGTGAGTGCAGCTCTGGAGTATAATACAGGATGTAACTCAGGATCAGTACAGGATAAATAATGTAATGTATGTACACAGTGACTCCACCAGCAGAATAGTGAGTGCAGCTCTGGAGTATAATACAGGATGTAACTCAGGATCAGTACAGGATAAGTAATGTAATGTATGTACACAGTGACTCCACCAGCAGAATAGTGAGTACAGCTCTGGAGTATAATACAGGATATAACTCAGGATCAGTACAGGATAAGTAATGTAATGTATGTAAACAGGGACTCCACCAGCAGAATAGTGAGTGCAGCTCTGGAGTATAATACAGGATATAACTCAGGACCAGTACAGGATAAGTAATGTAATGTATGTGCACAGTGACTCCACCAGCAGAATAGTGAGTGCAGCTCTGGAGTATAATACAGGATGTAACTCAGGATCAGTACAGGAGAAGTAATGTAATGTATGTACACAGTGACTCCACCAGCAGAATAGTGAGTGCAGCTCTGGAGTATAATACAGGATATAACTCAGGATCAGTACAGGATAAGTAATGTATGTACACAGTGACTCCACCAGCAGAATAGTGAGTGCAGCTCTGGAGAATAATACAGGATGTAACTCAGGATCAGTACAGGATAAGTAATGTAATGTATGTACACAGTGACTCCACCAGCAGAATAGTGAGTGCAGCTCTGGAGTATAATACAGGATATAACTCAGGATCAGTACAGGATAAGTAATGTAATGTATGTACACAGTGACTCCACCAGCAGAATAGTGAGTGCAGCTCTGGAGTATAATACAGGATATAACTCAGGATCAGTACAGGATAAGTAATGTAATGTATATACACAGTGACTCCACCAGCAGAATAGTGAGTGCAGCTCTGTAGTATAATACAGGATGTAACTCAGGATCAGTACAGGATAAGTAATGTAATGTATATACACAGTGACTCCACCAGCAGAATAGTGAGTGCAGCTCTGGAGTATAATACAGGATGTAACTCAGGATCAGTACAGGATAAGTAATGTAATGTATGTACACAGTGACTCCACCAGCAGAATAGTGAGTGCAGCTCTGGAGTATAATACAGGATATAACTCAGGATCAGTACAGGATAAGTAATGTAATGTATGTACACAGTGACTCCACCAGCAGAATAGTGAGTGCAGCTCTGGAGTATAATATAGGATATAACTCAGGATCAGTACAGGATAAGTAATGTAATGTATGTACACAGTGACTCCACCAGCAGAATAGTGAGTGCAGCTCTGGAGTATAATACAGGATGTAACTCAGGATCAGTACAGGATAAGTAATGTAATGTATATACACAGTGACTCCACCAGCAGAATAGTGAGTGCAGCACTGGAGTATAATACAGGATGTAACCCAGGATCAGTACAGGATAAGTAATGTAATGTATGTACACAGTGACTCCACCAGCAGAATAGTGAGTGCAGCTCTGGAGTATAATACAGGATGTAACCCAGGATCAGTACAGGATAAGTAATGTAATGTATGTACACAGTGACTCCACCAGCAGAATAGTGAGTGCAGCTCTGGAGTATAATACAGGATGTAACTCGGGATCAGTACAGGATATGTAATGTATATACACAGTGACTCCACCAGCAGAATAGTGAGTGCAGCACTGGAGTATAATACAGGATGTAACCCAGGATCAGTACAGGATAAGTAATGTAATATATGTACACAGTGACTCCACCAGCAGAATAGTGAGTGCAGCTCTGGAGTATAATACAGGATATAACTCAGGATCAGTACAGGATAAGTAATGTAATGTATGTACACAGTGACTACACCAGCAGAATAGTGAGTGCAGCTCTGGAGTATAATACAGGATATAACTCAGGATCAGTACAGGATAAGTAATGTAATATATGTACACAGTGACTCCACCGTTTATTCAGGTTATTATATATGTGACCTGGTGTTCAGTGCTGGATGTATTTTAAGCCTCTTTACATTAGACCTCCTGGATGTGATGACTGTTTCCTGAAGTTCAGGGTCACTCCGCTCTCATCCCTATTCTCCCCCTGGGGCAGAACTATCAGCACTGTCTCTTTTTGAATGTTTGGAATTAATGAATGAAATTAAATTTTAATAAAAATTTTTTATTTTTATTTAACTGTTATGTTGTTTGCTGGCAGAGAGCAGGTATAATGTGCGGGAGAGGGGGAGTGATTTATAATAAACAGTGCTCATGTTATCCACCAGTTTTATGATTAGTGTCATCGCTCATTATGTGTAATTACCATAGAACATCTGCGGCACTTCTGCTAACGAGAGTCTATCAGATCACGGCTCTTATGAAAGAAGGTTATTGCTTCTCCAGACCTCACTCATCATCCAGAAAGACTCCCCGCTAATCTGGGACTACATCTATAGGCTCAGGAAATAACCGCCTATACATTATATCCTACACTAGCAGGAAAAGGATTTGTGAGGACAAATTTTAATCATAATACTTAAAGCAAACTTCCATTTTTATCGATGGTTTATCATTATGGGATTTATGAAATGGAATCTCTGAACTTTTGTTGACAGAGCTGCCATAGCAATGGGACTGTAATGGGGTCTGTAATGAGCATAGGAATGGGACTGTAATGGGGTCTGTAATGAGCATAGGAATGGGACTGTAATGGGGTCTGTAATGAGAATAGGAATGGGACTGTAATGGGGTCTGTAATGAGCATAAGAATGGGACTGTAATGGGGTCTGTAATGGGAATAGGAATGGGACTGTAATGGGGTCTGTAATGGGAATAGGAATGGGACTGTAATGGGGTCTGTAATGAGAATGGGACTGTAATGGGGTCTGTAATGGGCATAAGAATGGGACTGTAATGGGGTCTGTAATGGGAATAGGAATGGGACTGTAATGGGGTCTGTAATGAGCATAGGAATGGGACTGTAATGTGTTCTGTAAGGGTATGTTCACACGAGGGCGTCCGTTACGGCTGAAATTACGGGGATGTTTCAGCCTGAAAACATCCCCGTAATTTCAGCCGTACTGGCATGTGCAGGCGCTTGAACGCCTCGTCAATTACGGGCGTAATTAGCGCTGCTATTCATTGGAGTCAATGAATAACGGCTCTAATTACGGCCAAAGAAGTGACAGGTCACTTCTTTGACGCGGGCGTCTATTTACGCGCCGTCTTTTGACAGCAGCGCGTAAATATACGCCTCGTGTGAACAGACAAACGTCTGCCCATTGCTTTCAATGGGCAGATGTTTGTCAGCGCTATTGAGGCGCTATTTTCGGGCGTAATTCGGGGCAAAAACGCCCGATTTACGTCCGTAAATAGGCCGTGTGAACATACCCTTATAGGCATAAGAATGGGACTGTAATGGGTTCTGCAATGGGCATAAGAATGGGACTGTAATGGGGTCTGTAATGAGAATAGGAATGGGACTGTAATGGGGTCTGTAATGAGCATAGGATTGGGACTGTAATGGGTTCTTTAATGAGCATAGGAATGGGACTGTAATGGGTTCTGTAATGAGCATAGGAATGGGACTGTAATGTGTTCTGTAATGGGCATAGGAATGGGACTGTAATGGGGTCTGTAATGAGCATAGGAATGGGACTGTAATGTGTTCTGTAATGGGCATAGGAATGGGACTGTAATGGGTTCTGCAATGGGCATAAGAATGGGACTGTAATGGGGTCTGTAATGAGAATAGGAATGGGACTGTAATGGGTTCTGTAATGAGCATAGGAATGGGACTGTAATGGGGTCTGTAATGAGCATAGGATTGGGACTGTAATGGGTTCTTTAATGAGCATAGGAATGGGACTGTAATGGGTTCTGTAATGAGCATAGGAATGGGACTGTAATGTGTTCTGTAATGGGCATAAGAATGGGACTGTAATGGGGTCTGTAATAAGCATAGGAATGGGACTGTAATGGGTTCTGTAATAGGCATAAGAATGGGACTGTAATGGGTTCTGCAATGGGCATAAGAATGGGACTGTAATTGGTTCTGTAATGGGCATAAGAATGGGACTGTAATGGGGTCTGTAATGAGAATAGGAATGGGACTGTAATGAGAATAGGAATGGGACTGTAATGGGGTCTGTAATGAGCATAGGATTGGGACTGTAATGGGTTCTTTAATGAGCATAAGAATGGGACTGTAATGTTTTCTTTAATGAGCATAGGAATGGGACTGTAATGGGATCTGTAATGAGCATAGGAATGGGACTGTAATGTGTTCTGTAATGGGCATAAGAATGGGACTGTAATGTGTTCTGTAATGAGCATAGGAATGGGACTGTAATGGGGTCTGTAATGAGCATAGGAATGGGACTGTAATGTGTTCTGTAAGGGTATGTTCACACGTAGTCAACCAAAACGTCTGAAAATCCAGAGCTGTTTTCAAGGGAAAACAGACCCTGCTTTTCAGACGTTTTTTTACCAACTCGCATTTTTCGCGGCGTTTTTCGCGCCGTTTTCGCGGCGTTTTTTACGTCCGTTTTTGGAGCTGTTTTCATTGGAGTCTATGAGAAAACAGCTCCAAAAACGTCTGAAAGAAGTGTCCTGCACTTCTTTTGACGAGGCTGTATTTTTACGAGTCGTCGTTTGACAGCTGTCAAACGACGACGCGTAAATAACAGGTCGTCTGCACAGTACGTCGGCAAACCCATTCAAATGAATGGGCAGATGTTTGCCGACGTATTGGAGCCCTATTTTCAGACGTAAAACGAGGCATAATACGCCTCGTATACGTCTGAAATTTGGCCGTGTGAACATACCCTAATGGGAATGGGACTGTAATGGGGTCTGTAATGAGCATAAGAATGGGACTGTAATGTGTTCTATCAGGGTATGTTCACACGAGGGCGTCCGTAACGGCTGAAATTACGGGGATGTTTCCGCCTGAAAACATCCCCGTAATTTCAGCCGTAACGGCATGTGCAGGCGCTTGAACGCCGCGTCCATTACAGGCGTAATTGGCGCTGCTATTCATTGGAGTCAATGAATAACGGCTCCAATTACGCCCAAAGAAGTGACAGGTCACTTCTTTGACGCGGGCGTCTATTTACGCGCCGTAATTTGACAGCGGCCCGTAAATATACGCCTCGTGTGAACAGACAAACGTCCCATTGTTTGTCAGCGCTATTGAGGCGCTATTTTCGGACGTAATTCGGGGCAAACACGCCCGAATTACGTCCGTAATTAGTGCGTGTGAACATACCCTAATAGGCATAAGAATGGGACTGTAATGGGTTCTGTAATGAGAATAGGAATGGGACTGTAAGGCTGGGTTCACACGACCTATTTTCAGACGTAAACGAGGCGCATTATGCCTCGATTTACACCTGAAAATAGGGCTCCAATACGTCGGCAAACATCTGCCCATTCATTTGAATGGGTTTGCCGACGTACTGTGCCGACGACCTGTTATTTACGAGTCATCGTTTGACAGCTGTCAAACAACGACACGTAAATGGACTGCCTCGGCAAAGAAGTGCAGGACAATTATATACATTATATGCAGGACACTTCTATACATTATATGCAGGACACTTATATACATTATATGCAGGACACTTATATACATTATATGCGGGACACTTATATACATCATATGCAGGACACTTATATACATTATATGCGGGACACTTATATACATTATATGCGGGACACTTATATACATTACATGCGGGACACTTATATACATTACATGCGGGACACTTATATACATTATATGCGGGACACATATACATTATATGCGGGACACTTATATACATTATATGCGGGACACTTATATACATTATATGCGGGACACTTATATACATTATATGCGGGACACTTATATACATCATATGCAGGACACTTATATACATTATATGCGGGACACTTATATACATCATATGCAGGACACTTATATACATTATATGCGGGACACTTATATACATTATATGCGGGACACTTATATACATTACATGCGGGACACTTATATACATTATATGCGGGACACATATACATTATATGCGGGACACTTATATACATTATATGCGGGACACTTATATACATTATATGCGGGACACTTATATGCATTATATGCGGGACACTTATATGCATTATATGCGGGACACTTATATACATTATATGCGGGACACTTATATACATTATATGCGGGACACTTATATACATTATATGCGGGACACTTATATACATTATATGCGGGACACTTATATACATTATATGCGGGACACTTATATACATTATATGCGGGACACTTATATACATTATATGCGGGACACTTATATACATTATATGCGGGACACTTATATACATTATATGCGGGACACTTATATACATTATATGCGGGACACTTATATACATTATGTGCGGGACACTTATATACATTATGTGCGGGACACTTATATACATTATGTGCGGGACACTTATATACATTATATGCGGGACACTTGTATACATTATATGCGGGACACTTGTATACATTATATGCGGGACACTTATATACATTATATGCGGGACACTTATATACATTATATGCGGGACACTTATATACATTATATGCGGGACACTTATATACATTATATGCGGGACACTTATATACATTATATGCGGGACACTTATATACATTATATGCGGGACACTTATATACATTATATGCGGGACACTTATATACATTATATGCGGGACACTTATATACATTATATGCGGGACACTTATATACATTATATGCGGGACACTTATATACATTATATGCGGGACACTTATATACATTATATGCGGGACACTTATACACATTATATGCGGGACACTTATATACATTATATGCGGGACACTTATATACATTATATGCGGGGCACTTATATACATTATATGCGGGACACTTATATACATTATATGCGGGACACTTATATACATTATATGCGGGACACTTATATACATTATATGCGGGACACTTATATACATTATATGCGGGACACTTATATACATTATATGCGGGACACTTATATACATTATATGCGGGACACTTATATACATTATATGCGGGACACATATATACATTATATGCGGGACACTTATACACATTATATGCGGGACACTTATATACATTATATGCGGGACACTTATATACATTATATGCGGGACACTTATATACATTATATGCGGGACACTTATATACATTATATGCGGGACACTTATATACATTATATGCGGGACACTTATATACATTATATGCGGGACACTTATATACATTATATGCGGGACACTTATATACATTATATGCGGGACACTTATATACATTATATGCGGGACACTTATATACATTATATGCGGGACACTTATATACATTATGTGCGGGACACTTATATACATTATGTGCGGGACACTTATATACATTATGTGCGGGACACTTGTATACATTATATGCAGGACACTTATATACATTCTATGCGGGACACTTATATACATTATATGCGGGACACTTATATACATTATATGCGGGACACATATATACATTATATGCAGGACACTTATATACATTATATGCGGGACACTTATATACATTATATGCGGGACACATATATACATTATGTGCGGGACACTTGTATACATTATATGCGGGACACTTGTATACATTATATGCGGGACACTTATATACATTATATGCGGGACACTTATATACATTATATGCGGGACACTTATATACATTATATGCGGGACACTTATATACATTATATGCGGGACACTTATATACATTATATGCGGGACACTTATATACATTATATGCGGGACACTTATATACATTATATGCGGGACACTTATATACATTATATGCGGGACACTTATATACATTATATGCGGGACACTTATATACATTATATGCGGGACACTTATATACATTATATGCGGGACACTTATATACATTATATGCGGGACACTTATACACATTATATGCGGGACACTTATATACATTATATGCGGGGCACTTATATACATTATATGCGGGGCACTTATATACATTATATGCGGGACACTTATATACATTATATGCGGGACACTTATATACATTATATGCGGGACACTTATATACATTATATGCGGGACACTTATATACATTATATGCGGGACACTTATATACATTATATGCGGGACACTTATATACATTATATGCGGGACACTTATATACATTATATGCGGGACACATATATACATTATATGCGGGACACTTATACACATTATATGCGGGACACTTATATACATTATATGCGGGACACTTATATACATTATATGCGGGACACTTATATACATTATATGCGGGACACTTATATACATTATATGCGGGACACTTATATACATTATATGCGGGACACTTATATACATTATATGCGGGACACTTATATACATTATATGCGGGACACTTATATACATTATATGCGGGACACTTATATACATTATATGCGGGACACTTATATACATTATATGCGGGACACTTATATACATTATATGCGGGACACTTATATACATTATATGCGGGGCACTTATATACATTATATGCGGGGCACTTATATACATTATATGCGGGACACTTATATACATTATATGCAGGACACTTATATACATTATATGCGGGACACTTATATACATTATATGCGGGACACTTATATACATTATATGCGGGACACTTATATACATTATATGCGGGACACTTCTATACATTATATGCGGGACACTTCTATACATTATATGCGGGACACTTCTATACATTATATGCGGGACACTTATATACATTATATGCGGGACACTTATATACATTATATGCGGGGCACTTATATACATTATATGCGGGACACTTATATACATTATATGCGGGACACTTATATACATTATATGCGGGGCACTTATATACATTATATGCGGGGCACTTATATACATTATATGCGGGACACTTCTATACATTATATGCGGGACACTTCTATACATTATATGCGGGACACTTATATACATTATATGCGGGACACTTATATACATTATATGCGGGACACTTATATACATTATATGCGGGACACTTATATACATTATATGCGGGACACTTATATACATTATATGCGGGGCACTTATATACATTATATGCGGGACGCTTCTATACATTATATGCGGGACGCTTATATACATTATATGCGGGACGCTTATATACATTATATGCGGGACACTTATATACATTATATGCGGGACACTTATATACATTATATGCAGGACACATATATACATTATATGCAGGACACTTATACACATTATATGCGGGACACTTATATACATTATATGCGGGACACTTATATACATTATATGCGGGACACTTATATACATTATATGCAGGGCACTTCTTTGCCACGTAATTTGAGCTGTTCTTCATTGAACTCAATGAAGCACAGGTCAAGATTTACGAGCGTCTCAGACGCCTCGCAAAATGCGAGGAGGAGCATTTACGTGTGAAACGAGGCAGCTGTTTTCTCTTGAAAACAGTCTGTCTTTTCACACGTAAATGACAGCTAGCGTGTGCACATACCCTTATGGGTTCTGTAATGAGCATAGGAATGGGACTGTAATGGGGTCTGTAATGAGCATAGAAATGGGACTGTGTAATGTCCATGTCTGGGGGCTGTCAGCTACAACCTCCCCCTGACAGCCGCAGCCACGAGTCGGCAAGCGCTGGCCCCAGCCTCCTCCTCAGGAGATGCCAGCGCTCGCGTCCACTCACCTCAGCTGGATCCCGTAGGGTACGCGCGCACGCTCGTGCTCGCTCTTAAAGGGGCATCGCGTACCGGACATTCTTGTTGAACTTTGACCCGTGAGTACCCTGGACAATAAGAGGGGTCCAGCCCCCTAGTTCTATGCCTGAGCGTTGTTGTGTTCCCTAGTTTGTCTATGTGATGGCCTCCTAGTGTGTTTCCTGTTCCAGTCCCTGTCCCTGTACCTCCAGTTCCTGTTCCTAGCAAACCATACATCCCTGGTCTAGCACTGAGCTGTGCCAAAGTCGTGTTGTGCTGCATCCACGTCTGACCTCCACCTCGCCTGACGTCTGCTTCCTCCCTAGTCCCAGCCGAGCCTGACCTGCTGCTGTCTGAGCTGCCACAGGTACCCTATACGAACTATTGAAATTGCCCTGCACCCTGTTGGCCAGCTGCCTTACCGCCAAGGCGGTACGGCACAGTGGGTACACAGACCCTTCGTGACAGTACGCTCAGGCAATGGACCCCGCTGGTCGATTCAAGACTATGACAACGTCTCAAGAGATTTGGGCGGATATGCTTGACCTCCGGTCTCGACAGGACCAACTCCTCCAGGCGTTGAACATTCTTGCACGTCGGCAGGAGGCACAAGCTGCTGTTCCTCCTACTACACCTCCTCGCGATATTGTTCCTCCTACTACACCTCCTGGCAATATTGATCCTCAGACTACACCTCTTGACGGTATTGACCCACGTGTTTCTTTGCCACTTCCTGACCGCTATGATGGAGAAGCAAGTACCTGTCGTGGTTTTCTTAATCAATGACCGATCCACTTCAGCCTCTATAATAGGACATTTTCGTCTGATGGCGCCAGGGTCGCTTTTATCATCTCTCTCCTCACTGGCAAGGCTCTTGCATGGGCGAACCCTATCTGGGAGAGACAAGGACCAGAGACCAGTGACCCTGCCTTCCTCCGGATTTTTCGCATGGTGTTTGAGGAGCCTGGACGTGTCTCATCTGCAGCGGCTTCTTTGATTAACCTACGCCAAGGAGACACCTCCGTGAGTGAGTACGCCATCCACTTCCCCACCCTGGAGGGAGAGCTGTTATGGAACAATGAGGCTCTGGTGGCTGCATTCTGGCATGGACTATCTTCCAGAATTAAGGACTAACTTGCCGCCCAGGATCTGCCGTCTACCCTGGATGACCTCATCCTTCTGTCTTCCCGGATTGATATACGGATCCGTGAACGCCTCTAAGAGGTTCGACGGGAGGGAGCCCTTCCTACTCTGGCCCCTACTTTGCAGCAACCCCTGCTGTCCTCAAATGTCCATCCTCCCAAGAAGTCGGTACTAACGGACCATTGTAAGTTATCCACCCAGGAGAGACAACGCAGACGCACATCTGGACTCTGTCTTTATTGCGGTCTCGATGGCCATTTTGTGCGCCTGTGCCCCCAAAAATCCCAAAAACCAGGGTTGCTTGGAGTGACAACCTTGGGTAAAGATGGACTTCCGTTTAAATTGTCCATACCTGTGACCATAGTGTCCGGCGAGAGAACGCATCAGGTCTCTGCGTATCTGGACTCAGGATACGCTGCTAATTTCATCCGCAGAGACCTGGTGGACCTTCTGCAATTGCCCACCACCCCTCTGGAGAGCCCGTTGACAGTTTCCTCAGTCAATGGATTACCCCTGCCAGACACTGTTATCGCT
Source organism: Rhinoderma darwinii (assembly GCF_050947455.1). Taxonomy (NCBI): domain Eukaryota; kingdom Metazoa; phylum Chordata; class Amphibia; order Anura; family Rhinodermatidae; genus Rhinoderma; species Rhinoderma darwinii. The sequence continues at coordinate 6,097,940 of NC_134690.1, read as the reverse complement.
GTGACCAAGCCGCTGAGGCTCCAAACTTTTGTATTTCTTTGTCCTGTCGAAAGCTGTTAACCCTGTGTTGCTGGGCCTGCCTTGGCTCCGACTGCATGCCCCAGTTCTGGACTGGAATTCTGGAGAGGTTCTCCAGTGGGGTCCTGAGTGTCAAGGTCGTTGCCTGGTGCAGATTCGGTCGGCTCAGCCTTCGCTGCCTCGGTCATTGGCAGGATTGCCGAGTCATTATGCTGCATTTTCGGACGACTTCAGCAAGAGGGAGGCGGAGACATTGCCTCCACATCGGGCATATGACTGTCCAATAGAGCTGATTCCTGGTGTATCCCTTCCCCGTGGTAGGGTATATCCTCTCTCCTTGCCAGAGACTCTGTCCATGTCTGCCTATGTGAATGAGAACTTGGAGAGGGGCTTCATACGGAAGTCTTCCTCCCCGGCAGGAGCCGGGTTCTTCTTTGTCAAAAAGAAAGATGGCTCTCTTCGTCCTTGCATCGACTACCGAGGTCTCAACCAGATTACGGTGAAGAATAAATATCCGTTGCCACTGATCTCTGAACTGTTTGATCGTATACGTGGTGCAATTTTTTTTTCTAAACTAGACCTGCGTGGAGCTTACAACCTAGTCCGGATTCGCCAGGGTGATGAATGGAAGACTGCATTTAACACCCGTGATGGACACTATGAGTATCTAGTAATTCCCTTCGGCCTGTGTAATGCTCCCGCGGTCTTCCAGGAGTTTGTGAATGACATTTTCTGTGACGTCCTCTATGTTTGTGTTGTAGTCTACCTTGATGACATCTTGATTTTCTCCCCAGATCCTATGACGCATCAGAGACATGTCCGTCAGGTTCTGCTACGGTTAAGGGAGAATCGTCTGTACGCCAAGTTGGAGAAGTGCGTATTTGACTAGGGTGCTCTACCCTTCCTGGGCTACATTGTCTCGAATCGAGGTCTCGATATGGACCCTGAAAAGGTAAAGTCTGTTCTGGAACGTCCACATCCTCAAGGCTTGAGGGCCATACAGCGCTTTTTCGGATTTGCAAATTTTTACAGGCAGTTTATTCCGAACTTCTCCTCCCTAACTTCTCCCATCTCTAACCTCACTAAGAAGGGTATGGACGCCAAGGTGTGGATTCCCGAGGCAGAGTCCGCATTCCATAGCCTGAAGAGTGCCTTCACGTCAGCCTCTATCCTCCATCATCCGGATGTCTCTCTGCAGTTCTCGTTGGAGGTGGACGCATCCTCTGTCAGTGCTGGTGCACTCCTGTTCCAGAGAGGTCCCAAGGGCAAGTCAATGGTATGTGGATACTTTTCCAAGCTCTTCTCTTCCGCAGAACACAACTACTCGATTAGGGATCGGGAGTTACTGGCCATCAAATTGGCTCTGGAGGAGTGGAGACATCTATTAGAGGGCGCAGCCCATCCGATCCTGATTTTTACAGACCACAAGAATCTGACCTACCTCCAGACGGCCCAACGGCTGAACCCTTATCAGGCCAGGTGGTCGCTGTTCTTTTCAAGGTTCCAGTTTGAGCTTTATTATCGCCCGGCCGACAAGAATGTGAGGGCCGATGCCTTGTCCAGGTCTTTCGAGACAGAAGACACCATGGAATCTCCACAGAACATTATCGATCCATCTTGCATTGTCTTGGTCAATCCCCTGCAAATTGGGGACATTCCTCCAGGGAGGACTTTCGTGCGCCTGACTGATCGTGGAAGAATCTTCCGCTGGGGTCACTCCTCTGGACTGGCAGATCACGCAGGGTTACGTAAGACCCGGGATTTGATTGCTCGTCATTTCTGGTGGCCCACGCTGCCCAAGGACATTATGGACTTTGTTTCTTCCTGTTCTGTATGTGCAGCCAACAAGGCCACCCACTCTAGACCTGCTGGTCTGCTCCAGCCATTGCCTGCGCCCAATGCTCCCTGGCAGCATATAGCAATGGACATTATCACGGACCTGCCTCTCTCTGCTGGTTGCAGTACTGTCTGGGTGGTGGTGGACCGATTTTCGAAGATGGCCCACTTCGTTCCTCTGACCGGTCTTCCTTCCGCTCCTCAGTTGGCCAAGTTATTTATCCAACACATCTTCCGCCTGCACGGCTTGCCGCAGCATATTGTGTCTGATCGGGGCGTTCAGTTCACCTCGATGTTCTGCAGAGCCCTCTGCGGACTTCTTGGCGTGAAGTTGGACTTTTCTTCTGCCTACCATCCTTAGTCTAATGGTCAGGTCGAGAGGATCAACCAGATTTTGGAGAACTACCTACGCCAATTAATCTCCAAACAGCATGATGACTGGTTGCAGCTGCTCCCATGGGCGGAGTTCTCCTACAATAATCACATCAGCGAGTCTACTAGGAATACACCGTTCTGCATTGTCTATGGCCAGCACCCACGATTTCCTCTCCCGCTGCCTGATACTTCCGAGGTACCTGCAGCTGACTCCACGTTTAGAGACTTTTTGCAGATCTGGCAGCAGACTCGATCCTCCATCCTAATGGCAGTCGACCGCATGAAACGGAAGGCTGACACAAGGAGAAGAGAGCCTCCTCGGTTTCTTCCTGGCACTAAGGTCTGGCTGTCGTCCAGGAATATCCGACTGATGGTGCCGTCATGTAAATTTGCCCCCAGGTTCCTCGGAGCATTCGAGGTTCTGCAGCAGATCAATCCTGTCGCCTACAAACTTCGGCTGCCTTCTACCCTCAGGATTACCAACTCCCTCCATGTCTCCCTCCTGAAACCTGTGATCCTGAACCGCTATACCAAGACTCCCACCCCTGCGGTTGCCTCCAGCGGCCCCTCGGACATCTTTAAGGTCAAGTAGATCTTGGACACCAAGAGAGTGAGAGGAAAGACTTTTTTTATTTGGTGGATTGGAGGGGGTTTGGTCCTGAAGAGAGGTCCTGGGAGCCAGAGGAGAACCTCAATGCCCCTACTCTTCTGAAGAAGTTTCTCTCTCTCTCTGGTCCTAAGAAGAGGCGGTGTAAGAGGTGGGATACCGTGGCTGCGGGCTGTCAGCTCCAACCTCCCCCTGACAGCCCCAACCACGAGTCGGCAAGCGCTGGCCCCAGCCTCCTCCTCAGGAGACGCCAGCGCTCGCGTCCACTCACCTCTGCTGGATTCCGTAGGGTGCGCGCACGCACTCGTGCCTGCTCTTAAAGGTCTCTCTATAAAGACGATGGGATGGATGGAAACCATGGACCTTGTATTGGATCTCTCTATAAAGACGATGGGATGGATGGAAACCATGGACCTTGTAGAGGATCTCTCTATAAAGATGATGGGATGGATGGAAACAATGGACCTTGTATTGGATCTCTCTATAAAGACGATGGGATGGATGGAAACAATGGACCTTGTATTGGATCTCTCTATAAAGACGATGGGATGGATGGAAACAATGGACCTTGTAGAGGATCTCTCTATAAAGACGATGGGATGGATGGAAACAATGGACCTTGTATTGGATCTCTCTATAAAGATGATGGGATGGATGGAAACAATGGACCTTGTAGAGGATCTCTCTATAAAGATGATGGGATGGATGGAAACAATGGACCTTGTAGAGGATCTCTCTATAAAGACGATGGAATGGATGGAAACAATGGACCTTGTATTGGATCTCTCTATAAAGATGATGGGATGGATGGAAACAATGGACCTTGTAGAGGATCTCTCTATAAAGATGATGGGATGGAAGCAAACAATGGACCTTGTATTGGATCTCTCTATAAAGACGATGGAATGGATGGAAACAATGGACCTTGTAGAGGATCTTTCTCTTTCTGTTTTTCTCACTCTCTCGTCCATTGACTGTAAATATAACATCGGCTTCTTCTATCTATAGACAGCCGTAGAGTGAATTATTTTTTGACCCATCAGATCGCCAAATATACAGTAAGAAGACACGAAACATGACCGAAGAAACATTCAAAACGAAAACCGACCTTCATTCTGAAGATTTTTATTGTATTGATACTGTCGGCGTGTGGATCATGGATATGGGCGGCCGCCAATGGCTGTATCTGCATTCTCCAGCATCTTACCTGCGTACTGTGGGATTGCTCTGGGAACCTCTGCAGTTGGGCAGGGGATGTCCGTCATATAGAGAAGCGTCACTCCACAGTACACGTCACATAGAGAAGCGTCACTCCACAGAACACGTCATATAGAGAAGCGTCACTCCACAGAACACGTCACATAGAGAAGCGTCACTCCACAGAACACGTCATATAGAGAAGCGTCACTCCACAGAACACGTCACATAGAGAAGCGTCACTCCACAGAACACGTCACATAGAGAAGCGTCACTCCACAGAACATGTCATATAGAGAAGCGTCACTCCACAGAACACGCCACATAGAGAAGCGTCACTCCACAGAACACGTCACATAGAGAAGCGTCACTCCACAGAACACGTCACATAGAGAAGCGTCACTCCACAGAACACGTCACATAGAGAAGCGTCACTCCACAGAACACGTCACATAGAGAAGCGTCACTCCACAGAACACGTCACATAGAGAAGCGTCACTCCACAGAACACGTCACATAGAGAAGCGTCACTCCACAGAACACGCCACATAGAGAAGCGTCACTCCACAGAACACGTCACATAGAGAAGCGTCACTCCACAGAACACGTCACATAGAGAAGCGTCACTCCACAGAACACGTCACATAGAGAAGCGTCACTCCACAGAACACGTCACATAGAGAAGCGTCACTCCACAGAACACGTCACATAGAGAAGCGTCACTCCACAGTACACGTCACATAGAGAAGCGTCACTCCACAGAACACGCCACATAGAGAAGCGTCACTCCACAGAACACGCCACATAGAGAAGCGTCACTCCACAGAACACGTCACATAGAGAAGCGTCACTCCACAGAACACGTCACATAGAGAAGCGTCACTCCACAGAACACGTCACATAGAGAAGCGTCACTCCACAGAACACGTCACATAGAGAAGCGTCACTCCACAGAACACGTCACATAGAGAAGCGTCACTCCACAGAACACGTCACATAGAGAAGCGTCACTCCACAGAACACGTCACATAGAGAAGCGTCACTCCACAGTACACGTCACATAGAGAAGCGTCACTCCACAGTACACGTCACATAGAGAAGCGTCACTCCACAGAACACGTCACATAGAGAAGCGTCACTCCACAGAACACGTCACATAGAGAAGCGTCACTCCACAGAACACGTCACAGAGAAGAGTCACTCCACAGAACACGTCACATAGAGAAGCGTCACTCCACAGAACACGTCATATAGAGAAGCATCACTCCACAGACCACGTCACATAGAGAAGCGTCACTCCACAGAACACGTCACATAGAGAAGCGTCACTCCACAGAACACGTCACATAGAGAAGCGTCACTCCACAGAACACGTCACATAGAGAAGCGTCACTCCACAGAACACGTCATATAGAGAAGCGTCACTCCACAGAACACGTCACATAGAGAAGCGTCACTCCGCAGAACACGTCACATAGAGAAGCGTCACTCCACAGAACACGTCATATAGAGAAGCGTCACTCCACAGAACACGTCACATAGAGAAGCGTCACTCCACAGAACACGTCACATAGAGAAGCGTCACTCCACAGTACACGTCACATAGAGAAGCGTCACTCCACAGAACACGTCATATAGAGAAGCGTCACTCCACAGAACACGTCACATAGAGAAGCATCACTCCACAGAACACGTCACATAGAGAAGCATCACTCCACAGAACACGTCACATAGAGAAGCGTCACTCCACAGAACACGCCACATAGAGAAGCGTCACTCCACAGAACACGCCACATAGAGAAGCGTCACTCCACAGAACACGTCACATAGAGAAGCGTCACTCCACAGAACACGTCACATAGAGAAGCGTCACTCCACAGAACACGTCACATAGAGAAGCGTCACTCCACAGAACACGTCACATAGAGAAGCGTCACTCCACAGAACACGTCACATAGAGAAGCGTCACTCCACAGTACACGTCACATAGAGAAGCGTCACTCCACAGAACACGCCACATAGAGAAGCGTCACTCCACAGAACACGCCACATAGAGAAGCGTCACTCCACAGAACACGCCACATAGAGAAGCGTCACTCCACAGAACACGTCACATAGAGAAGCGTCACTCCACAGAACACATCACATAGAGAAGCGTCACTCCACAGAACACGTCACATAGAGAAGCGTCACTCCACAGAACACGTCACATAGAGAAGCGTCACTCCACAGAACACGTCACATAGAGAAGCGTCACTCCACAGAACACGTCACATAGAGAAGCGTCACTCCACAGTACACGTCACATAGAGAAGCGTCACTCCACAGAACACGTCACATAGAGAAGCGTCACTCCACAGAACACGTCACATAGAGAAGCGTCACTCCACAGAACACGTCACATAGAGAAGCGTCACTCCACAGAACACGTCACAGAGAAGAGTCACTCCACAGAACACGTCACATAGAGAAGCGTCACTCCACAGACCACGTCACATAGAGAAGCGTCACTCCACAGTACACGTCACATAGAGAAGCGTCACTCCACAGAACACGCCACATAGAGAAGCGTCACTCCACAGAACACGCCACATAGAGAAGCGTCACTCCACAGAACACGCCACATAGAGAAGCGTCACTCCACAGAACACGTCACATAGAGAAGCGTCACTCCACAGAAAACGTCACATAGAGAAGCGTCACTCCACAGAACACGTCACATAGAGAAGCGTCACTCCACAGAACACGTCACATAGAGAAGCGTCACTCCACAGTACACGTCACATAGAGAAGCGTCACTCCACAGTACACGTCACATAGAGAAGCGTCACTCCACAGAACACGTCACATAGAGAAGCGTCACTCCACAGAACACGTCACATAGAGAAGCGTCACTCCACAGAACACGTCACATAGAGAAGCGTCACTCCACAGAACACGTCACAGAGAAGAGTCACTCCACAGAACACGTCACATAGAGAAGCGTCACTCCACAGACCACGTCACATAGAGAAGCGTCACTCCACAGACCACGTCACATAGAGAAGCGTCACTCCACAGACCACGTCACATAGAGAAGCGTCACTCCACAGAACACGTCACATAGAGAAGCGTCACTCCACAGTGCACGTCACATAGAGAAGCGTCACTCCACAGTACACGCCACATAGAGAAGCGTCACTCCACAGAACACGCCACATAGAGAAGCGTCACTCCACAGAACACGCCACATAGAGAAGCGTCACTCCACAGTACACGTCACATAGAGAAGCGTCACTCCACAGAACACGTCATATAGAGAAGCGTCACTCCACAGAACACGTCACATAGAGAAGCGTCACTCCACAGAACACGTCACATAGAGAAGCGTCACTCCACAGTACACGTCACATAGAGAAGCGTCACTCCACAGAACACGTCATAGAGAAGCGTCACTCCACAGAACACGTCACATAGAGAAGCGTCACTCCGCAGAACACGTCACATAGAGAAGCGTCACTCCGCAGAACGTCATATAGAGAAGCGTCACTCCACAGAACACATCACATAGAGAAGCGTCACTCCACAGAACACGTCATATAGAGAAGCGTCACTCCACAGAACACGTCATATAGAGAAGCGTCACTCCACAGAACACGTCACATAGAGAAGCGTCACTCCACAGAACACGTCACATAGAGAAGCGTCACTCCACAGAACACGTCACATAGAGAAGCGTCACTCCACAGTACACGTCACATAGAGAAGCGTCACTCCACAGAACACGTCATAGAGAAGCGTCACTCCACAGAACACGTCACATAGAGAAGCGTCACTCCACAGAACATGTCACATAGAGAAGCGTCACCGCACAGAACACGTCACATAGAGAAGCGTCACTCCACAGAACACATCATATAGAGAAGCGTCACTCCACAGAACACGTCATATAGAGAAGCGTCACTCCACAGAACACGTCACATAGAGAAGCGTCACTCCACAGAACACGTCATATAGAGAAGCGTCACTCCACAGAACACGTCACATAGAGAAGCGTCACTCCACAGAACACGTCATATAGAGAAGCGTCACTCCACAGAACACGTCACATAGAGAAGCGTCACTCCACAGAACACGTCACATAGAGAAGAGTCACTCCACAGAATACGTCACATAGAGAAGCGTCACTCCACAGAATACGTCACATAGAGAAGCGTCACTCCACAGAACACGTCATATAGAGAAGCGTCACTCCACAGAACACGTCATATAGAGAAGCGTCACTCCACAGAACACGTCATATAGAGAAGCGTCACTCCACAGAACACGTCACATAGAGAAGCGTCACTCCACAGAATACGTCACATAGAGAAGCGTCACTCCACAGAACACGTCATATAGAGAAGCGTCACTCCACAGAACACGTCATATAGAGAAGCGTCACTCCACAGAACACGTCATATAGAGAAGCGTCACTCCACAGAACACGTCATATAGAGAAGCGTCACTCCACAGAACACGTCATATAGAGAAGCGTCACTCCACAGAACACGTCATATAGAGAAGCGTCACTCCACAGAACACGTCATATAGAGAAGCGTCACTCCACAGAACACGTCACATAGAGAAGCGTCACTCCACAGAATACGTCACATAGAGAAGCGTCACTCTACAGAATACGTCACATAGAGAAGCGTCACTCTACAGAATACGTCACATAGAGAAGCGTCACTCTACAGAATACGTCACATAGAGAAGCGTCACTCCACAGAACACGTCATATAGAGAAGCGTCACTCCACAGAACACGTCATATAGAGAAGCGTCACTCCACAGAACACGTCACATAGAGAAGCGTCACTCCACAGAATACGTCACATAGAGAAGCGTCACTCTACAGAATACGTCACATAGAGAAGCGTCACTCCACAGAACACGTCATATAGAGAAGCGTCACTCCACAGAACACGTCATATAGAGAAGCGTCACTCCACAGAACACGTCACATAGAGAAGCGTCACTCCACAGAATACGTCACATAGAGAAGCGTCACTCTACAGAATACGTCACATAGAGAAGCGTCACTCCACAGAACACGTCATATAGAGAAGCGTCACTCCACAGAACACGTCACATAGAGAAGCGTCACTCCACAGAATACGTCACATAGAGAAGCGTCACTCTACAGAATACGTCACATAGAGAAGCGTCACTCCACAGAATACGTCATATAGAGAAGCGTCACTCCACAGAACACGTCACATAGAGAAGCGTCACTCCACAGAACACGTCATATAGAGAAGCGTCACTCCACAGAACACGTCATATAGAGAAGCGTCACTCCACAGAACACGTCACATAGAGAAGCGTCACTCCACAGAATACGTCACATAGAGAAGCGTCACTCTACAGAATACGTCACATAGAGAAGCGTCACTCTACAGAATACGTCACATAGAGAAGCGTCACTCCACAGAACACGTCACATAGAGAAGCGTCACTCCACAGAACACGTCACATAGAGAAGCGTCACTCCACAGAACACGTCACATAGAGAAGCGTCACTCCACAGAACACGTCATATAGAGAAGCGTCACTCCACAGAGCACGTCACATAGAGAAGCGTCACTCCACAGAACACGTCACATAGAGAAGCGTCACTCTACAGAACACGTCACATAGAGAAGCGTCACTCCACAGAACACGTCACATAGAGAAGCGTCACTCCACAGAACACGTCATATAGAGAAGCGTCACTCCACAATGAACCGCTGTACGAAACCAGCCTCCCCCACAATGTAATACTGCAGTGTATTATGGGAGCTCTCGTGTCTCTCATCTCCGGTGGTAGAATTATGATTGCAGCTTTGGATGTTACATCCTGCACATCATTGTAATGGTGCCCGCTCATGCCCTGGGGTTCAGTGACCCGCAGGAAGATAAGACCATCCCTGTATATGGCGCACACATCACACCTCGGCGGGAAACGCAACTGAGGTTCCTTGTACATTGACTCTTGTATTTATGATGATACCCCTTTAAGACTCATAACTGAATCGCCGTCCACTGTCAATCAAATCCACAACTTCCCCTCTAAACACAGAAGTGGGTCACCACAGAGGAAGTTTTCACAGCTTCAGACTCCTAAAGGGACAGGGTTTGGCTGCAGCGTTGTAAATGGATGGATGCAATTTGGGGGTGACATGGTACTGGGACTTCTTGCTGTGATAGGGGGAGAGAGAGCTGCTACATTCACAAGCTGCAGCACAGAGCACTCCACAACTGCAAAATGTTGGTAAAATAAAAATGTGATGATTTTCTGCGGGTTGAGAGCATTACATGTCTGTTCAGGGGGGAAGTGGTTGTTATTAGTGTTTATAAGGACATTCCTTGTTAATTCATTGCACAAATCAGTCGTCGTCGTCCCCTCTCACCAGACTGCTGTTTGCCACCTCCCATGAGCCTTTATGAAGTGCAGTGTTCTGTTATAAGGAGGGCAAGTGTCTGTCAAATATTACCTGAGCAGGTAGACTTTACTCCCGGCGTCTGTCTGATTGTGGAGAAAGCACCAAGACGTGACCGTGTGAGGAGAGCGCGAGGTCTGCTGATGAGAAAGAGACATCTCTGACAGGTCTCACTCGTAGGATAATGTACAGGAGGAGGAGCGTCTGGTGTAATGTATATAATGTACAGGAGGAGGAGCGTCTGGTGTAATGTGTATAATGTACAGGAGGAGGAGCGTCTGGTGTAATGTATATAATGTACAGGAGGAGGAGCGTCTGGTGTAATGTGTATAATGTACAGGAGGAGGAGCGTCTGGTGTAATGTGTATAATGTACAGGAGGAGGAGCGTCTGGTGTAATGTGTATAATGTACAGGAGGAGGAGCGTCTGGTGTAATGTGTATAATGTACAGGAGGAGGAGCGTCTGGTGTAATGTGTATAATGTACAGGAGGAGGAGCGTCTGGTGTAATGTGTATAATGTACAGGAGGAGGAGCGTCTGGTGTAATGTGTATAATGTACAGGAGGAGGAGCGTCTGGTGTAATGTGTATAATGTACAGGAGGAGGAGCGTCTGGTGTAATGTGTATAATGTACAGGAGGAGGGGCGTCTGGTGTAATGTGTATAATGTACAGGAGGAGGAGCGTCTGGTGTAATGTATATAATGTACAGGAGGAGGGGCGTCTGGTGTAATGTGTATAATGTACGGGAGGAGGAGCGTCTGGTGTAATGTGTATAATGTACGGGAGGAGGAGCGTCTGGTGTAATGTGTATAATGTACGGGAGGAGGAGCGTCTGGTGTAATGTGTATAATGTACGGGAGGAGGAGCGTCTGGTGTAATGTATATAATGTACAGGAGGAGGAGCGTCTGGTGTAATGTATATAATGTACAGGAGGAGGAGCGTCTGGTGTAATGTATATAATGTACAGGAGGAGGAGCGTCTGGTGTAATGTATATAATGTACAGGAGGAGGGGCGTCTGGTGTAATGTATATAATGTACAGGAGGAGGAGCGTCTGGTGTAATGTGTATAATGTACAGGAGGAGGAGCGTCTGGTGTAATGTGTATAATGTACAGGAGGAGGAGCGTCTGGTGTAATGTGTATAATGTACAGGAGGAGGAGCGTCTGGTGTAATGTGTATAATGTACAGGAGGAGGAGCGTCTGGTGTAATGTGTATAATGTACAGGAGGAGGAGCGTCTGGTGTAATGTGTATAATGTACAGGAGGAGGAGCGTCTGGTGTAATGTGTATAATGTACAGGAGGAGGCGCGTCTGGTGTAATGTGTATAATGTACAGGAGGAGGAGCGTCTGGTGTAATGTGTATAATGTACAGGAGGAGGAGCGTCTGGTGTAATGTGTATAATGTACAGGAGGAGGAGCGTCTGGTGTAATGTGTATAATGTACAGGAGGAGGAGCGTCTGGTGTAATGTGTATAATGTACAGGAGGAGGAGCGTCTGGTGTAATGTGTATAATGTACAGGAGGAGGAGCGTCTGGTGTAATGTGTATAATGTACAGGAGGAGGAGCGTCTGGTGTAATGTGTATAATGTACAGGAGGAGGAGCGTCTGGTGTAATGTGTATAATGTACAGGAGGAGGAGCGTCTGGTGTAATGTGTATAATGTACAGGAGGAGGCGCGTCTGGTGTAATGTGTATAATGTACAGGAGGAGGAGCGTCTGGTGTAATGTGTATAATGTACAGGAGGAGGAGCGTCTGGTGTAATGTGTATAATGTACAGGAGGAGGAGCGTCTGGTGTAATGTGTATAATGTACAGGAGGAGGAGCGTCTGGTTTAATGTGTATAATGTACAGGAGGAGGAGCGTCTGGTGTAATGTGTATAATGTACAGGAGGAGGAGCGTCTGGTGTAATGTGTATAATGTACAGGAGGAGGAGCGTCTGGTGTAATGTGTATAATGTACAGGAGGAGGAGCGTCTGGTGTAATGTGTATAATGTACAGGAGGAGGAGCGTCTGGTGTAATGTATATAATGTACAGGATGAGGGGCGTCTGGTGTAATGTGTATAATGTACAGGAGGAGGAGCGTCTGGTGTAATGTGTATAATGTACAGGAGGAGGAGCGTCTGGTGTAATGTGTATAATGTACGGGAGGAGGAGCGTCTGGTGTAATGTGTATAATGTACGGGAGGAGGAGCGTCTGGTGTAATGTGTATAATGTACGGGAGGAGGAGCGTCTGGTGTAATGTATATAATGTACAGGAGGAGGAGCGTCTGGTGTAATGTATATAATGTACAGGAGGAGGAGCGTCTGGTATAATGTACAGGAGGAGGAGCGTCTGGTGTAATGTATATAATGTACAGGAGGAGGGGCGTCTGGTGTAATGTATATAATGTACAGGAGGAGGAGCGTCTGGTGTAATGTGTATAATGTACAGGAGGAGGAGCGTCTGGTGTAATGTGTATAATGTACAGGAGGAGGAGCGTCTGGTGTAATGTGTATAATGTACAGGAGGAGGAGCGTCTGGTGTAATGTGTATAATGTACAGGAGGAGGAGCGTCTGGTGTAATGTGTATAATGTACAGGAGGAGGAGCGTCTGGTGTAATGTGTATAATGTACAGGAGGAGGAGCGTCTGGTGTAATGTGTATAATGTACAGGAGGAGGCGCGTCTGGTGTAATGTGTATAATGTACAGGAGGAGGAGCGTCTGGTGTAATGTGTATAATGTACAGGAGGAGGAGCGTCTGGTGTAATGTGTATAATGTACAGGAGGAGGAGCGTCTGGTGTAATGTGTATAATGTACAGGAGGAGGAGCGTCTGGTTTAATGTGTATAATGTACAGGAGGAGGAGCGTCTGGTGTAATGTGTATAATGTACAGGAGGAGGAGCGTCTGGTGTAATGTGTATAATGTACAGGAGGAGGAGCGTCTGGTGTAATGTGTATAATGTACAGGAGGAGGAGCGTCTGGTGTAATGTATATAATGTACAGGAGGAGGAGCGTCTGGTGTAATGTGTATAATGTACAGGAGGAGGAGCGTCTGGTGTAATGTATATAATGTACAGGATGAGGGGCGTCTGGTGTAATGTGTATAATGTACAGGAGGAGGAGCGTCTGGTGTAATGTATATAATGTACGGGAGGAGAAGCGTCTGGTGTAATGTGTATAATGTACAGGAGGAGGCGCGTCTGGTGTAATGTGTATAATGTACGGGAGGAGGAGCGTCTGGTGTAATGTGTATAATGTACGGGAGGAGGAGCGTCTGGTGTAATGTGTATAATGTACAGGAGGAGGAGCGTCTGGTGTAATGTGTATAATGTACAGGAGGAGGAGCGTCTGGTGTAATGTGTATAATGTACAGGAGGAGGGGCGTCTGGTGTAATGTATATAATGTACAGGAGGAGGAGCGTCTGGTGTAATGTGTATAATGTACGGGAGGAGGAGCGTCTGGTGTAATGTATATAATGTACGGGAGGAGGAGCGTCTGGTGTAATGTATATAATGTACGGGAGGAGGAGCGTCTGGTGTAATGTGTATAATGTACGGGAGGAGGAGCGTCTGGTGTAATGTGTATAATGTACGGGAGGAGGAGCGTCTGGTGTAATGTATATAATGTACAGGAGGAGGAGCGTCTGGTGTAATGTGTATAATGTACAGGAGGAGGAGCGTCTGGTGTAATGTATATAATGTACAGGAGGAGGAGCGTCTGGTGTAATGTATATAATGTACAGGAGGAGGAGCGTCTGGTGTAATGTGTATAATGTACAGGAGGTGGAGCGTCTGGTGTAATGTATATAATGTACAGGAGGAGGAGCGTCTGGTGTAATGTATATAATGTACGGGAGGAGGAGCGTCTGGTGTAATGTGTATAATGTACAGGAGGAGGAGCGTCTGGTGTAATGTGTATAATGTACAGGAGGAGGGGCGTCTGGTGTAATGTATATAATGTACAGGAGGAGGAGCGTCTGGTGTAATGTGTATAATGTACGGGAGGAGGAGCGTCTGGTGTAATGTATATAATGTACAGGAGGAGGGGCGTCTGGTGTAATGTATATAATGTACAGGAGGAGGAGCGTCTGGTGTAATGTATATAATGTACAGGAGGAGGAGCGTCTGGTGTAATGTATATAATGTACGGGAGGAGGAGCGTCTGGTGTAATGTATATAATGTACGGGAGGAGGAGCGTCTGGTGTAATGTATATAATGTACAGGAGGAGGAGCGTCTGGTGTAATGTGTATAATGTACAGGAGGAGGATCGTCTGGTGTAATGTATATAATGTACAGGAGGAGGAGCGTCTGGTGTAATGTGTATAATGTACAGGAGGAGGAGCGTCTGGTGTAATGTGTATAATGTACAGGAGGAGGAGCGTCTGGTGTAATGTGTATAATGTACGGGAGGAGGAGCGTCTGGTGTAATGTGTATAATGTACGGGAGGAGGAGCTTCTGGCGTAATGTATATAATGTACGGGAGGAGGAGCGTCTGGCGTAATGTATATAATGTACAGGAGGAGGAGCGTCTGGTGTAATGTATATAATGTACAGGAGGAGGAGCGTCTGGTGTAATGTGTATAATGTACAGGAGGAGGAGCGTCTGGTGTAATGTATATAATGTACAGGAGGAGGAGCGTCTGGTGTAATGTGTATAATGTACAGGAGGAGGAGCGTCTGGTGTAATGTATATAATGTACAGGAGGAGGAGCGTCTGGTGTAATGTATATAATGTACGGGAGGAGGAGCGTCTGGCGTAATGTGTATAATGTACGGGAGGAGGAGCGTCTGGCGTAATGTGTATAATGTACGGGAGGAGGAGCGTCTGGCGTAATGTGTATAATGTACAGGAGGAGGAGCGTCTGGCGTAATGTATATAATGTACAGGAGGAGGAGCGTCTGGCGTAATGTATATAATGTACAGGAGGAGGAGCGTCTGGCGTAATGTGTATAATGTACAGGAGGAGAAGCGTCTGGCGTAATGTGTATAATGTACAGGAGGAGGAGCGTCTGGCGTAATGTGTATAATGTACAGGAGGAGGAGCGTCTGGTGTAATGTGTATAATGTACAGGAGGAGGAGCGTCTGGTGTAATGTGTATAATGTACAGGAGGAGGAGCGTCTGGTGTAATGTGTATAATGTACGGGAGGAGGAGCGTCTGGCGTAATGTGTATAATGTACGGGAGGAGGAGCGTCTGGCGTAATGTGTATAATGTACAGGAGGAGCGTCTGGCGTAATGTGTATAATGTACGGGAGGAGGAGCGTCTGGCGTAATGTATATAATGTACGGGAGGAGGAGCGTCTGGTGTAATGTGTATAATGTACGGGAGGAGGAGCGTCTGGTATAATGTGTATAATGTACAGGAGGAGCGTCTGGCGTAATGTGTATAATGTACAGGAGGAGGAGCGTCTGGCGTAATGTATATAATGTACAGGAGGAGGAGCGTCTGGCGTAATGTGTATAATGTACAGGAGGAGGAGCGTCTGGTGTAATGTATATAATGTACAGGAGGAGGAGCGTCTGGTGTAATGTATATAATGTACAGGAGGAGGAGCGTCTGGTGTAATGTGTATAATGTACAGGAGGAGGAGCGTCTGGCGTAATGTGTATAATGTACAGGAGGAGAAGCGTCTGGCGTAATGTGTATAATGTACAGGAGGAGGAGCGTCTGGTGTAATGTGTATAATGTACAGGAGGAGGAGCGTCTGGTGTAATGTGTATAATGTACAGGAGGAGGAGCGTCTGGTGTAATGTATATAATGTACGGGAGGAGGGGCGTCTGGTGTAATGTGTATAATGTACAGGAGGAGGAGGAGCGTCTGGTGTAATGTGTATAATGTACGGGAGGAGGAGCGTCTGGTGTAATGTATATAATGTACAGGAGGAGGAGCGTCTGGTGTAATGTGTATAATGTACAGGAGGAGGGGCGTCTGGTGTAATGTATATAATGTACAGGAGGAGGAGCGTCTGGTGTAATGTGTATAATGTACAGGAGGAGGAGCGTCTGGTGTAATGTATATAATGTACAGGAGGAGGAGCGTCTGGTGTAATGTATATAATGTACAGGAGGAGGAGCGTCTGGTGTAATGTGTATAATGTACAGGAGGAGGAGCGTCTGGTGTAATGTGTATAATGTACAGGAGGAGGAGCGTCTGGTGTAATGTGTATAATGTACAGGAGGAGGAGCGTCTGGTGTAATGTATATAATGTACGGGAGGAGGAGCGTCTGGTGTAATGTGTATAATGTACAGGAGGAGGAGCGTCTGGTGTAATGTATATAATGTACGGGAGGAGGAGCGTCTGGTGTAATGTATATAATGTACAGGAGGAGGAGCGTCTGGTGTAATGTATATAATGTACAGGAGGAGGAGCGTCTGGTGTAATGTATATAATGTACAGGAGGAGGAGCGTCTGGTGTAATGTATATAATGTACAGGAGGAGGAGCGTCTGGTGTAATGTGTATAATGTACAGGAGGAGGAGCGTCTGGTGTAATGTATATAATGTACGGGAGGAGGAGCGTCTGGTGTAATGTATATAATGTACAGGAGGAGGAGCGTCTGGTGTAATGTATATAATGTACAGGAGGAGGGGCGTCTGGTGTAATGTGTATAATGTACGGGAGGAGGAGCGTCTGGTGTAATGTGTATAATGTACAGGAGGAGGAGCGTCTGGTGTAATGTGTATAATGTACGGGAGGAGGAGCGTCTGGTGTAATGTATATAATGTACAGGAGGAGAAGCGTCTGGTGTAATGTATATAATGTACAGGAGGAGGAGCGTCTGGTGTAATGTGTATAATGTACAGGAGGAGGAGCGTCTGGTGTAATGTGTATAATGTACAGGAGGAGAAGCGTCTGGTGTAATGTATATAATGTACAGGAGGAGGAGCGTCTGGTGTAATGTATATAATGTACAGGAGGAGAAGCGTCTGGTGTAATGTATATAATGTACGGGAGGAGGAGCGTCTGGTGTAATGTATATAATGTACAGGAGGAGGAGCGTCTGGTGTAATGTGTATAATGTACAGGAGGAGGAGCGTCTGGTGTAATGTATATAATGTACAGGAGGAGGAGCGTCTGGTGTAATGTATATAATGTACAGGAGGAGGGGCGTCTGGTGTAATGTGTATAATGTACAGGAGGAGGAGCGTCTGGTGTAATGTATATAATGTACAGGAGGAGGAGCGTCTGGTGTAATGTATATAATGTACAGGAGGAGAAGCGTCTGGTGTAATGTATATAATGTACAGGAGGAGGAGCGTCTGGTGTAATGTATATAATGTACAGGAGGAGGGGCGTCTGGTGTAATGTGTATAATGTACGGGAGGAGGAGCGTCTGGTGTAATGTGTATAATGTACAGGAGGAGGAGCGTCTGGTGTAATGTGTATAATGTACGGGAGGAGGAGCGTCTGGTGTAATGTATATAATGTACAGGAGGAGAAGCGTCTGGTGTAATGTATATAATGTACAGGAGGAGGAGCGTCTGGTGTAATGTGTATAATGTACAGGAGGAGGAGCGTCTGGTGTAATGTGTATAATGTACAGGAGGAGAAGCGTCTGGTGTAATGTATATAATGTACAGGAGGAGGAGCGTCTGGTGTAATGTATATAATGTACAGGAGGAGAAGCGTCTGGTGTAATGTATATAATGTACGGGAGGAGGAGCGTCTGGTGTAATGTATATAATGTACAGGAGGAGGAGCGTCTGGTGTAATGTGTATAATGTACAGGAGGAGGAGCGTCTGGTGTAATGTATATAATGTACAGGAGGAGGAGCGTCTGGTGTAATGTATATAATGTACAGGAGGAGGGGCGTCTGGTGTAATGTGTATAATGTACAGGAGGAGGAGCGTCTGGTGTAATGTATATAATGTACAGGAGGAGGAGCGTCTGGTGTAATGTGTATAATGTACAGGAGGAGGAGCGTCTGGTGTAATGTATATAATGTACAGGAGGAGGAGCGTCTGGTGTAATGTGTATAATGTACGGGAGGAGGAGCGTCTGGTGTAATGTATATAATGTACAGGAGGAGGAGCGTCTGGTGTAATGTATATAATGTACAGGAGGAGGAGCGTCTGGTGTAATGTGTATAATGTACGGGAGGAGGAGCGTCTGGTGTAATGTATATAATGTACAGGAGGAGGGGCGTCTGGTGTAATGTATATAATGCGCTATTGTTACTGGTAATGTCCGACGGATTTGTGACGGAGGCCCCTATCTCAGATGTGAACAGGCCCTTATAATGTTGTTTTTTTTACTACCAGTCAGAAATTTGGGTGACGGCCCCTATGGGCAATATATCTCCTGACATGCCCCATTGATAGAGTCGGGCTTGGCATAGTGTCACGGCTTAGGCATATGTGGACCCAGTGGGGTGCTCCACCGTAGCGGAGCTGCAGCTGGTCAAAAAAAATGTCAATGACAGTCACTATGGCGAGAGTACCTGGATGGCTGGCTTGTGCCGGATAATCAGAAGCAAGCTGGTGCCGGACTATCAGAACTTGTCTCGGATACTGGACTCAGATACAGGATACAGCCAGGGAACCATTTTCATGACCAACATTGCTCAGGCACTGAGGAAAGGAGCGGATTCCTTTTAAAAGTCTGGGTGCTCAGGGATAGTTTGGGGATAAATTTACTGGTGCGCGCGCTGGCCATTTAAGGCTTGGTACGAGCGCGCGCACCCTATAAGTGAGCTGGGGAGAGAAAGCAGAGAAAACAGGGTGGTGGCGTCCCTGGGAAGGGGGACGTCGGTGAAGCGACACAGTCTTGTGGTTGCGGCCGCTGGTAAGAGGGGAATGCCGGCATTACTCATAGATTGCAGCACCATGTCCGCTGTGGCTCCCTGAAGATATAGATGTCACACATGTTACATTGTAACGGGGTCTCAGCTGTATTTCGTGGGGAGATTATTTCCCCTTGAAGTTCCGGAGTTCTCTGCGACGTCTCATTTATTATTGTGGTGATTTGATCGGTGTGGTTGGCGTAAAGACTCTGTTTAATGTCAGGCTTACTGTAAAGCTGGCACTGCTACCTTCATGACTGGCATCGGCGTGTAATAAGATGCCACCCCCCCCCCCCCCCCCCCCCTTCTGATTAACATAGGTCTGAACTAAACCGTATAGATCCATCTCACCCGGTGCCTGGTATTCCGGCTGCAGGCACAGGCTGGGCATGTTCCTCCGCACTCTGCAGTGATAAGAATACTAGTCCCAGCGCGATCACAGTTCACCGATCATGATCAGTCAATCTCTGGAATCTAATGTCTTTTCCGAAATACAGATTATAAACCACTTCCATGAAATGCCGCATTACCAGAATGACCAGTCTACTGGATGCCGAGTTAAAGGAATTGTACTGAGCACGACATATTCTAGTAGCCCCTTTCCCGCATGTTGTTTTGGTGTTATGAGCAGCAGGTCTGTTCCTGCAGGATCGTCATATTCTGGCTATGAATCAGCAGCGGGTCAAGTTGCTGCACAGCGGATTCATGATTGCAGGTCAGGTGACCTCACTGATGGGAGACACTGAGGCTTGTTGGAGAGAGAGCAACCTGTTTGGTCTGCCTCTCTTCAGACTGTGAGCTTTGGTTGTGTTTTTATTTCGTTTTATTTTTTTTGTTTCCTACTTTTCTCATCAACCAAAACAAAAAAACGCATGTTAAAAACAGAAGAAATACGCACGGTGTGATCCCTGGCCTCAGCATTATGGTGTCGGTTTGGTTTGGTTTGGTTATGGTTATGGTGTCGGTTTGGGTATGACGTGTGTCTGCTTTGTGATTCTCTGTTTTTAGTACACGATAGTGTGTTACCAGTCTAGTGTTGTTTATTTCCAGCTCTGCCTTGTATTTCCTCAGTCCGTGTTTGCTTTAGTGTTTGGTCTTGTTTAGTTGTTCAGTTTCATCCTGTCTCAATTGTCCTATTTTCTTGTTTTGTTTTAGGTTTTTGAATCGGTTTAGTTTTGTTCTAATTTTCCTCTAATTCCTAGTGTTTTGCTGGTGTTGTGTTAGGGATAGAATGGGAATTTATCAACATTTCCTACACCAGTTTTCAAATATTGCGACTTTTGGGCCGCTTCCTCAGCTCACAACACTTTTCTAAAATACTCATGATGCCTCCCGCTGTCTCTGTGCTCCTGAGGGGGCCCCTCTGCTGTATCTTTGCTTATAATGAGGCCCCTCAGCTGTCTCTGTGCTACTAATAGCCCCCCTCCGCTCTGTATATAGATGGACATACATGGTGGAGAGATCCGGGCACAGCTCTGTATATAGATGGACATACATGATGGAGGGAGCTGGGTACAGCTCTGTATATAGATGGATATACATGGTGGAGGGAGCTGGGCGCGGCTCTGTATATAGATGGATATACATGGTGGAGGGAGCTGAGCACGGCTCTGTATATAGATGGACATACATGATGGAGGGAGCTGGGTACAGCTCTGTATATAGATGGATATACATGGTGGAGGGAGCTGGGCGTGGCTCTGTATATAGATGGA
Organism: Rhinoderma darwinii; assembly: GCF_050947455.1. NCBI lineage: Eukaryota > Metazoa > Chordata > Amphibia > Anura > Rhinodermatidae > Rhinoderma > Rhinoderma darwinii. The sequence continues at coordinate 6,076,967 of NC_134690.1, read as the reverse complement.
TATACATGGTGGAGGGAGCTGGGTACAGCTCTGTATATAGATGGACATACATGGTGGAGGGAGCTGGGTACAGCTCTGTATATAGATGGACATACATGGTGGAGGGAGCTGGGCGCGACTCTGTATATAGATGGACATACATGATGGAGGGAGCTGGGTACAGCTCTGTATATAGATGGACATACATGATGGAGGGAGCTGGGCACGGCTCTGTATATAGATGGACATACATGTGGAGAGATCCGGCACAGCTCTGTATATAGATGGACATACATGATGGAGGGAGCTGGGTACAGCTCTGTATATAGATGGACATACATGGTGGAGGGAGCTGGGTACAGCTCTGTATATAGATGGACATACATGGTGGAGGGAGCTGGGCGCGGCTCTGTATTTAGATGGACATATATGATGGAGGGAGCAGGGAACGGCACTGTATATAGATGGACGTACCTGATGGAGGGAGCTGGGCGGGGCTCTGTATATAGATGGACATATATGATGGAGGGAGCTGGGCACGGCTCTGTATATAGATGGACATACATGATGGAGGGAGCTGGGCACGGGTCTGTATATAGATGGATATACATGGTGGAGGGAGCTGGGCGCAGCTTCGTATATAGATGGACATACATGGTGGAGGGAGCTGGGCACGGCTCTGTATATAGATGGATATACATGGTGGAGGGAGCTGGGCGCGACTCTGTATATAGATGGACATACATGGTGGAGGGAGCTGGGTACAGCTCTGTATATAGATGGACATACATGATGGAGGGAGCTGGGTACAGCTCTGTATATAGATGGACATACATGGTGGAGGGAGCTGGGTACAGCTCTGTATATAGATGGACATACATGATGGAGGGAGCTGGGTACAGCTCTGTATATAGATCGACATACATGGTGGAGGGAGCTGGGTACAGCTCTGTATATAGATGGACATACATGGTGGAGGGAGCTGGGCGCGGCTCTGTATTTAGATGGACATATATGATGGAGGGAGCAGGGAACGGCACTGTATATAGATGGACGTACCTGATGGAGGGAGCTGGGCGGGGCTCTGTATATAGATGGACATATATGATGGAGGGAGCTGGGCACGGCTCTGTATATAGATGGACATACATGATGGAGGGAGCTGGGCACGGGTCTGTATATAGATGGATATACATGGTGGAGGGAGCTGGGCGCAGCTTCGTATATAGATGGACATACATGGTGGAGGGAGCTGGGCACGGCTCTGTATATAGATGGATATACATGGTGGAGGGAGCTGGGCACGGCTCTGTATATAGATGGACATATATGATGGAGAGAGCTGGGCACGGCTCTGTATATAGATGGACATACATGGTGGAGGGAGCTGGGCGCGACTCTGTATATAGATGGACATACATGAAGGGAGGTGGGCGCGGCTTCGTATATAGATGGACATACATGGTGGAGGGAGCTGGGCACGGCTCTATATAGATGGACATACATGGTGGAGGGAGCTGGGCACGGCTCTGTATATAGATGGACATACATGGTGGAGGGAGCTGGGCGCGGCTCTGTATATAGATGGATATACATGGTGGAGGGAGCTGAGTACGGCTCTGTATATAGATGGACATACATGATGGAGGGAGCTGGGCGCGGCTCTGTATATAGATGGATATACATGGTGGAGGGAGCTGGACACGGCTCTGTGTATAGATGGACATTTATGGTGGAGGGAGCTGGGCGCGGCTCTGTGTATAGATGGACATACATGGTGGAGGGAGCTGGGCTCGGCTCTGTGTATAGATGGACATACATGGTGGAGGGAGCTGGGCGCGGCTCTGTATATAGATGGACATACATGGTGGAGGGAGCTGGGCGCGGCTTCGTATATAGATGGACATACATGGTGGAGGGAGCTGGGCACGGCTCTGTATATAGATGGACATACATGGTGGAGGGAGCTGGGCGCGGCTCTGTATATAGATAGATTGTAATGACCGGGGGGTAGGGAAACGGACAAGTGAGCCCTAATCTACCCGCCACTCTGTCCCTGCCTACTTGCAATGACCCGCCCTAGGCGACGGGGTACAACTGGGCGGCGGTCCCTACACTCAGTAAGTGCACGACAAACACAACAAACATACAATGGAATACAAGCAAGGGAAAGGGGCAGTTGCCCACGGCAACACCGTGAGCAACCAGAGTGGTGAACGAGCCGAGTCAAGCCAGGAGTGTGCGAGGTACCAAACGAAGAGCAGAAGAGTAGTCAGTAAGCCAGGGTCTGTATGGAGCAGGAACAAAATAGGAGCTGTAGCTGGGCCAGGAAAGCACACGAAAAAGAATAACAAGCAAGGAGGAACAGGAAATGCAGGTATAAATAGACAGAGGGCGGGGGCTAGCTGAGTCTGGCCAGGCTGCGATAGGCTCTCCCACTCCTAAGCCTGCCAGCCTGAGTGGTGGAAGCTGGAGTCAGTCTCAGGGATGTAGATTCAGGTGCTGACTGATTAATTAAGGGAGTTAACCCCGAAGCTGTGCCTGGCAGATCCTTTACAGTACCCCCCCTTTTATGAGGGGCCACCGGACCCTTTCTAAGTGGACCTGGCTTACTGGGGAAACGCAGGTGGAACCTCCTGACCAATACCCCAGCGTGAACATCCCGGGCGGGTACCCAAGTCCTCTCCTCGGGCCCGTAACCTCTCCAATGGACCAGGTACTGGAGGGAGCCTTGGACCATCTTGCTGTCCACAATCCTGGCCACCTCGAATTCCAGCCCCTCAGGGGTGAGGACGGGAACAGGAGGTCTCCTCGAGGGAGCCAAGGACGGGGAGCAGCGTTTAAGGAGGGAGGCATGAAACACGTCGTGTATACGAAAAGACTGGGGTAACTCCAGCCGGAAGGAGACAGGATTGAGGACCTCAATGACCTTATACGGCCCAATAAACCGGGGAGCAAACTTCTTGGACGGAACCTTGAGACGCAAGTTCCTAGACGACAACCACACCAGATCCCCGACCATAAACAAGGGGTTAGCAGAACGTTTTCTATCAGCCTGAGTTTTTTGTACGCTCTGGGACGCCTCTAGGTTCTTCTGAACCTGGGCCCAGACTGTGCACAGTTCCCGATGAACGACCTCTACCTCGGGATTGTTGGAACTACCAGGTGAAACGGAGGAGAACCGTGGATTAAACCCAAAATTACAGAAAAAGGGGGAGACCCCTGACGAGTTACTGACCCGGTTATTAAGGGAAAATTCGGCGAGGGGAATGAATGAGACCCAATCATATTGACAGTCAGAGACAAAACACCTTAAGTATTGTTCTAGAGATTGATTAGTCCTCTCCGTTTGACCATTGGTTTCAGGATGGAAGGCAGAGGAGAAGGACAGATCAATCCCCAACTTCATACAGAAGGCTCTCCAAAACAATGAAACAAATTGTACCCCTCTGTCCGAAACAATATTGACAGGGACCCCATGGAGACGCAGGATGTGTTTGACAAACAAGGTAGCCAACGTCTTGGCGTTGGGTAGTTTCTTGAGGGGCACAATGTGGCACATCTTACTGAAGCGGTCTACCACCACCCACACCACCGACTTGCCTTGGGATGGAGGCAAATCGGTGATAAAATCCATGGAGATATGTGTCCAAGGTCTCTGGGGAATGGGCAACGAACGCAGTAAGCCCGCTGGTCGGGACCTGGGAGTCTTGGACCTAGCACAAACCTCACAAGCGGCGACGTAGGCCTTAACGTCTTTAGGCAACCCAGGCCACCAATAATTTCTGGTAATGAGGTGTTTGGTACCCCGGATGACCAGATAGTGCGGAGTCATGATTTTCCCTAAGTACCCTTAGCCGGAATTGCAGGGGAACAAACAGCTTGTTCTCAGGAAGGTTCCCGGGAGCTGAACCTTGATCAGCAGCAATTTCAGAGACTAAATCAGAATCGATCGAGGAAATGATTATACCTGGAGGCAAAATACAAGCAGGATCTTCCTCCGAAGGAGGGCTGGCCATGAAGCTACGTGACAGTGCATCAGCCTTAATATTTTTAGACCCAGCCCTATAGGTAACCAAAAAATTGAATCTGGTAAAAAATAACGCCCATCGAGCTTGTCTCGGGTTTAGCCTCCGGGCAGATTCTAGGAAAACCAGATTCTTGTGGTCGGTAAGGACAGTTACCTGGTGTCTAGCCCCCTCCAGGAAGTGGCGCCACTCTTCAAATGCCCATTTAATGGCTAAGAGTTCGCGGTTGCCAATATCATAGTTACTCTCAGTTGGCGAAAACTTCCTGGAGAAGTAGGCACAGGGGCGGAGATGGGTGAGGGACCTGGTACCCTGGGACAAGACAGCCCCCACTCCCACCTCAGATGCGTCAACTTCCACGATAAATGGCTCCATTTGGTTGGGCTGAACCAGCACCGGGGCCGAGATAAAGCACTTCTTAAGGACCTCAAAAGCCTGGACAGCATCAGGAGGCCAGTGGAGGAGATCAGCACCTTTGCGAGTGAGGTCCGTAAGAGGCTTAGCGATGACCGAGAAGTTAGCAATAAATCTCCTGTAATAATTAGCGAACCCCAAAAAACACTGTAACGCCTTCAGGGAGGCAGGTTGGACCCATTCTGCCACAGCCTGAACCTTGGCGGGGTCCATGCGGAATTCATGAGGAGTGAGGATTTGACCCAAAAATGGTATCTCCTGTACCCCAAACACACATTTTTCGGTTTTGGCAAACAGTTTGTTTTCCCGAAGGACCTGGAGCACCTTCCTGACATGCTCCACGTGGGAGGACCAGTCCTTGGAAAACACCAGTATGTCATCAAGGTACACTACAAGAAATATCCCCAGGTAATTTCTCAAAATCTCATTTATGAAATTCTGGAAGACCGCAGGGGCATTACACAACCCAAAGGGCATGACGAGGTATTCAAAATGGCCTTCGGGCGTGTTAAACGCAGTCTTCCACTCATCTCCCTCTTTGATGCGAATAAGGTTATACGCCCCCCGTAGATCCAATTTAGAGAACCATTGGGCCCCCTGAACCTGATTAAAGAGATCAGGAATCAAAGGAAGTGGATACTGGTTCTTTACCGTGACCTTATTCAGGCTACGGTAGTCAATGCATGGCCTAAGACCACCATCCTTCTTCCCCACGAAGAAGAAGCCAGCACCTACCGGAGAAGAAGAGGGACGAATGTAACCCTTGGCCAGGGATTCCTGGATATACTCTCTCATGGCTTCACGTTCGGGACAAGAAAGATTAAATATCCTACCCTTAGGAAGCTTAGCTCCTGGTACCAATTCGATAGCGCAATCGTATTCTCTATGAGGAGGTAACACTTCGGAGGCCTCCCTAGAGATAACATCAGCGAAGTCCTGAACAAACTCGGGTAGCGTATTCGCCTCCTCAGGGGGAGAAATAGAATTAACAGAAAAACATGACGTACAACATTCATTACCCCATTTGGTTAGCGCCCCAGTATTCCAGTCAAATGTGGGATTATGCAACTGCAACCAGGGAAGGCCTAGAACCAAATCGTACGATAATCCCTGCATCAACAGTACAGAGCATTGCTCCAAATGCATGGAGCCAACAAGGAGTTCAAAAACAGGGGTATGCTGTGTAAAATAACCATTAGCAAGAGGAGTGGAGTCGATACCCACTACCGGGACAAGTTTAGGCAAATCAATCAGAGGCATAGCAAGAGACATAGCAAATTCCACAGACATAATATTAGTAGAGGACCCTGAATCCACGAAGGCACTGCCGGTAGCAGACCTACCACCAAAAGAGACCTGAAAGGGAAGCAAGATCTTAGTACGTTTCCTATTTACTGGAAATACCTGTGCGCCCAAGTGACCTCCCCGATGATCACTTAGGCGCGGAAGTTCTCTGGCTGCATTCTTACGCTTAGGACAGTTGTTCACTTGATGCTTGTCATCCCCACAGTAGAAGCAGAGACCATTCTTCCTGCGGAATTCTCTATGTTGTTGGGGGGACACGGAGGCCCCGAGTTGCATAGGTATCTCTGAGTCTTTCCTGGAGGAACGAAGCAACGGAACTTCGGGAGGCATCATGGGGGAGTCGGAGGAGAAAACACATAAACGTTCATGTTGTCGTTCCCTGAGACGTCGGTCAAGTCGTACCGCTAAAGCCATAGCCTGGTCTAGGGAGTCAGAAGAGGGATAGCTAACTAGCAGGTCTTTCAGGGCATTCGACAGACCCAACCTAAACTGGCACCTTAAGGCAGGGTCATTCCAGCGAGAAGCTACGCACCACTTCCTGCCTACTTGCAACGACCCGCCCTAGGCGACAGGGTACAACTGGGCGGCGGTCCCTACACTCAGTAAGTGCACGACAAACACAACAAACATACAAGGGAATACAAGCAAGGGAAAGGGGCAGTTGCCCACGGCAACACCGTGAGCAACCAGAGTGGTGAACGAGCCGAGTCAAGCCAGGAGTGTGCGAGGTACCAAACGAAGAGCAGAAGAGTAGTCAGTAAGCCAGGGTCTGTATGGAGCAGGAACAAAATAGAAGGAGCTGTAGCTGGGCCAGGAAACCACACGTAAAAGAATAACAAGCAAGGAGGAACAGGAAATGCAGGTATAAATAGACAGAGGGCGGGAGCTAGCTGAGTCTGGCCAGGCTGCGATAGGCTCTCCCACTCCTAAGCCTGCCAGCCTGAGTGGTGGAAGCTGGAGTCAGTCTCAGGGATGTAGATTCAGGTGCTGACTGATTAATTAAGGGAGTTAACCCCGAAGCTGTGCCTGGCAGATCCTTTACATAGATATAAATGGTGGAGGGAGCTGAGCACGGCTCTGTATATAGATGGACATACATGATGGAGGGAGCTGGGCGCGGATCTGTATATAGATGGACATACATGGTGGAGGGAGCTGGGCGCGGATCTGTATATAGATGGACATACATGGTGGAGGGAGCTGGGCTCGGATCTGTATATAGATGGACATACATGGTGGAGGGAGCTGAGCGCGGATCTGTATATAGATGGACATACATGGTGGAGGGTGCTGGACACGGCTCTGTATATAGATGGACATACATGGTGGAGGGAGCTGAGCACGGCTCTGTATATAGATGGATATACATGGTGGAGGGAGCTGGGCGCTGCTCTGTATATAGATGGACATACATGGTGGAGGGAGCTGGGCGCGGCTCTGTATATAGATGGATATACATGGTGGAGGGAGCTGGGCGCGGCTCTGTATATATATGGACATACATGGTGGAGGGAGCAGGGCACAGCTCTGTATATAGATGGATATACATGGTGGAGGGAGCTGGGAGCGGCTCTGTATATAGATGGATATACATGGTGGAGGGAGCTTGGCACGGCACTATATAGATGGATATACATGATGGAGGGAGCTGGGTACGGCTCTGTATATAGATGGACATACACGGTGGAGGGAGCTGAGTACGGCTCTGTATATAGATGGATATACATGGTGGAGGGAGCTGAGTACGGCTCTGTATATAGATGGACATACACGGTGGAGGGAGCTGGGCGCGGCTCTGTATATACATGGTGGAGGGAGCTGGGCGCGGCTCTGTATATACATGGTGGAGGGAGCTGGGCACGGCTCTGTATATAGATGGATATACATGGTGGAGGGAGCTGAGTACGGCTCTGTATATAGATGGACATACACGGTGGAGGGAGCTGGGCGCGGCTCTGTATATACATGGTGGAGGGAGCTGGGCGCGGCTCTATATAGGTGGATATACATGGTGGAGGGAGCTGGGCACGGCTCTGTATATAGATGGATATACATGGTGGAGGGAGCTGGGCGCGGCTCTGTATATAGATGTATATACATGGTGGAGGGAGCTGGGCGCGGCTCTGTATATACATGGTGGAGGGAGCTGGGCGCGGCTCTGTATATAGATGGATATACATGGTGGAGGGAGCTGGGCGCGGCTCTGTATATAGATGGATATACATGGTGCAGGGAGCTGGGCACGGCTCTGTATATACATGGTGGAGGGAGCTGGGCTCTGCAGTCAGTCTATATGTGATGGAGATTTTCTCTCCGCCTCGTTCCTCGGAGCCGCACCTGTTCTTCCTGCTCTGATGGAGGCGCCGTGGTCACATGAGCGGTGGTTTCCTTGGAGACGCAGCACCGGGTAGTGTATTATAGGATGCTGACAGCAGGCGAGCGACGTCTCCTCACTGCTGCAAGGTCTGTGCTTCTCCGGGATGACCACTTTGTGTGCTGCTTGTATGTGCTCCCTGAATGTCGTGTTATTTGTACGCGTGCCTCTTCATGTTCCTCCTGTCATTAACCCTGTATATCCCCAGGACTATGTGCTGTGCACCGTCTTACTTCATGCATGGGGGGGGGGGGTTTGTGTACCCGAGTAAACAAGTGCCCCCCATCTTCTCACATTTGCCGGGGTGAGGTCCTGTGGTTACAAGTCACATCATATCGTAGCTTCTGTGTCACCATCATTACTGTCCCCTCATCTCCTCATGATTCCGAGGTGACCGGACGCAGGATTCTACTCAGAGTTAATAGGGGAATCCATCATTTCTAGATGCGAATGTTTATTTTGAGTACGTGGAGGATCCCGGGACTTATTGTGGTCAGGGAATTCGGGCCCGAAGTGGAGCTTCTTTTCCGTATCGCTCCTCACCACCCTTTCCTTTTATTGCCCCTTCCGTTCTTCAAGGATATTTCTTCTGCTTCTCGTAAACACTTGTAGGGTGGAGTCTCAGAACTTATGGAGCGTTTTCTGCTTCTCACCATCCAGACGATCAGTGATGTTGAGGTCTCTGCTCCGGGGTGGCCGTTTACTGTTCTGAGGAGCTTCTTGGTTTGATAAGTGCGTCTTCATTTTCCCGGCAGTTTCTCGGGTTGTTATCAAACGTCTCCATTACATGATGTAATAACATCTATTTGATGCCTTCAAATATAGACAAATCGCCTCATCCAGATGTTTTACATCCCCCACAAACCTGCCATGATCCTCCAACCTGCTGGACCCACGCTTGTAGACCTGGTGTCAAGAGGTTTCCATTGCTGCAGTGATGGACCTCCTGACTTCCGCTGCTTCCAATGATCTCATGTTTAGATCCACCTCACCCATGGATTGAGCTTTCTGGAAGTAAGGATTCAAACAACTGAAGTCCAGGACTTGCTTGGTTCTTTAGCTGGCCAGACACCACACGGCCGTGATTACGGGCACAGCCGGCCGCGGACAGCCACACACTTTTTCAGCCCGTGCTCCCATATAAAGTGTGGGAGCACGGTCTGTAAAAAGCAAAAGATAGGACATGTCCTATCTTTTCGGGGGGCTTTCTACGGCCCGGGCACCTTCTCGTAAATGTATGGGAAGGTGTCAGTGGTCAATAGAAATAAATGGTTCCGTCATTGCGGAAATCTACGGTCGTGTGCATGGGGTCTAAGATAGTGATCGACCGCAATGTGTCCGATAAATCGTCCATGGGATCGTTCATATGAGTGATCCAACCGGGTCCGAAAAAAAAATTGGGGTAAAAAATTGACTCTCTTTTGCACAATCGCAAATGATCGGTGGAATACGGCTGGTATGCTATACACCAGGAATTTTGGTGGCCACAGTCTACATTTTCCAATCTGGCAGACCACGTTTTCGGCAAACAGTAGTCTGCCGTCAGCCGCTGCGGAGATCGCTCATTTTAATTTTACAAATGGAGGTCGACCGAAATGGCGAAGATCGGCCATTTCGGCTGACTTTTCTCTTATGTGTATGGCCAGATTTAGGAGGACTTTTTCCCGAAGACTACCCTCATTGGCCATTTTAGATGAGAGAAGTTTGTGCAGTAGCTATGGCGTGGTTGGGTAGTGGTTTGTGTGAAATCATTGACGCTCGTTGGAAAACCAACAAAAAGGTTTCAAGACTGAATAGATGGAAGAGTTAGGCTGGATTCAGACCAGCGAATTAAGGCCACTGATCTCCCGCCAGCTGCGGGTCTGTTGTCCTGAAGTAACCAGTGATGCTGTTAGATGGGGTGCAATGGTCGACCAGGGTGCCGCAGTCGTAATACGGGCACAAAAATAAACCCATATTTCACTCGTGTGCAATCGGCCTTCGGGTGAGACCACACGTAGTGGCCGTGCTACGATTGATGCACTTTTACCACAAATCACCGTGTTTTTTTTTAAGAAACAAAAACTGAACCATATAAAAGTTGTCCTACTTGAGTCGTGACCCTATTGCAACGGGCATTGCTGTCACATGTTGCCGATTAGACCCAGACTAAGGCAGTGTTCACACTGCATGACCGTCACATACTCCAGAAAATGCTTCCGACGTGTCCTTTTCCATACATGTGGTCGGTATACTGTATTTAAACACAGAGGTATGCCACAAAAATATATGTTCTGCAGGATGTGCGTCTTTTTACAACTGGAGTCAATGGGCAACGCATGCAAATATTCATCCCGTACGTTTGGCGTCTGCATCGGGAGATTCAGTATATACAACAAACATGCAGTGTGAATAGAGCCTTACAGTGCGTCGGAAGCATAACTGCTCATTCTGTTGATAAATACGGCGCGCGTTCGTATATCGGGGCGCTGTGACGTACAATAGCACAACGGTAAACCTAGCGAGGATCTTCATCCATGGTGCCGGATACAAACGACGTTCTGTTCAAAACGAAGAACGGAGGTAATTTCTGCGATAAATTTTGAACAACGCGTTTAGGCCCCATTCTACTCCATTGTTTCCTCACGCTCCGTTGAGCAAAAAGCATTCTGATAATGAATAAATCTCTGCCGGCTGACGCGCCTCATCATCCGAGGATGATGGGTCTCGGCTCGCGACAGGAGGACACGTCTGCACACAGATCATGGCGGCGGCCGCGTAACATGATGACATCTCCAGGGTTCAGCATTATCCGCTCGGTACTTGTTGCTCCCTCGGCTGGACGTATGAGAGCAGGACCGGGTGGGGGCCTGGAGATTATAACATTCCCCGTGCTGCGTGAGAAGTGGAGAACAGCGTATTACTGTGATACGACTTCTAACGCCAGGACGGTGCCAGGACGAGCAGGATGTGTCTCATCACATTGTATTACACCCGGGGCACTGCTGGCACAGGATTGCGGGTAGACCTCCATTAATGTACTCCGGTCTGTACTCTCCCTTTACATTGTGAAGACTGTGTTCCGGGTCACAGTATGGTTTCTACATTGTAGCAGCTCTTAACTATTATCTCCATGACACATTTTTTCCCGCAACAGAAAAAGACTCCACCCCCTTATATAGTTTTCCTGCCTGTCCATAATCATGTGACTACTAAGCCCCTCCCCAGGGCCGGCAAGACTTAAAGAAATAGACATCGTGGGGACAGAAATAAAGAAGAGGGGATTTGTACGTCTCCTTTCTACAATGTTTATATCATTTATATTTAGTTGTTTCCTCCCACAATTCCGGGTGAGACTTATACTTCTGTTCATCCTGAGCCACCTGGTTCATGATGGAACGCCAGAACTGCAGTAAAGACTGCCACAGGGGTTTTGCTTGACATGATGCAGATCTATATTTCGGGCACTCTCATGGCCGCCTTTAGTGGCTGGTGCTTTCTTTTACTTGGGTATAATTTAGATCTCTCGCTTTGGGGTGACGTGATCGCGTGACGCCGTTGCGTGGGATCTGCCGGTAGCCGTGGTGATGTGGTACAATTGTACTGGATTCTGGCTGAACGCTGTGTTTTTATATTTGTGTTTGTTTTGTTCATTAAATTTTATTTTATTTTTGTCCTATTCAGTTCGGCTCGCCCTTTATCCAACATGAATGATGCTATGGTCACTCACATCTCATCCGGTGCCCTGACGCCAACTAAAAGGTACATAGCTGCCTGTATGAGTCCGTGATGTGTGCAAGCAGGATATCGATGGTGCAAATATGGATATATAAATAATAAATATATATAACAGGGTGTGAATATTCTGAATATATCATTACTATAGGACCTGCCTCCATATATAACAGGGTGTGAATATTCTGAATATATCATTACTATAGGACCTGCCCCCATATATAACAGGGTGTGAATATTCTGAATATATCACTACTATAGGACCTGCCCCCATATATAACAGGGTGTGAATATTCTGAATATATCATTACTATAGGACCTGCCTCCATATATAACAGGGTGTGAATATTCTGAATATATCATTACTATAGGACCTGCCCCCATATATAACAGGGTGTGAATATTCTGGATATATCACTACTATAGGACCTGCCACCATATATAACAGGGTGTGAATATTCTGAATATATCACTACTATAGGACCTGCCACCATATATAACAGGGTGTGAATATTCTGAATATATCACTACTATAGGACCTGCCCCCACATATAACAGGGTGTGAATATTCTGAATATATCACTACTATAGGACCTGCCACCATATATAACAGGGTGTGAATATTCTGGATATATCATTACTATAGGACCTGCCACCATATATAACAGGGTGTGAATATTCTAAATATATCACTACTATAGGACCTGCCCCATATATAACAGGGTGTGAATATTCTGGATATATCATTACTATAGGACCTCCACCATATATAACAGGGTGTGAATGTTCTGAATATATCATTACTATAGGACCTCCCCCATATATAACAGGGTGTGAATATTCTGAATATATCATTACTATAGGACCTGCCCCATATATAACAGGGTGTGAATATTCTGAATATATCATTACTATAGGACCTCCACCATATATAACAGGGTGTGAATATTCTGAATATATCACTACTATAGGACCTGCCCCCATATATAACAGGGTGTGAATATTCTGAATATATCATTACTATAGGACCTGCCACCATATATAACAGGGTGTGAATATTCTGGATATATCATTACTATAGGACCTGCCACCATATATAACAGGGTGTGAATATTCTGAATATATCATTACTATAGGACCTGCCACCATATATAACAGGGTGTGAATATTCTGAATATATCATTACTATAGGACCTGCCACCATATATAACAGGGTGTGAATATTCTAAATATATCACTACTATAGGACCTGCCCCATATATAACAGGGTGTGAATATTCTGAATATATCACTACTATAGGACCTTCCCCCATATATAACAGGGTGTGAATATTCTGGATATATAATTACTATAGGACCTGCCCCCATATATAACAGGGTGTGAATATTCTGAATATATCACTACTATAGGACCTGCCCCCATATATAACAGGGTGTGAATATTCTGAATATATCATTACTATAGTTCCTACCTCCATATATAACAGGGTGTGAATATTCTGAATATATCATTACTATAGGACCTGTCCCCATATATAACAGGGTGTGAATATTCCGAATATGTCATTACTATAGGACCTGCCCCCATATATAACAGGGTGTGAATATTCTGAATATATCATTACTATAGTTCCTGCCTCCATATATAACAGGGTGTGAATATTCTGAATATATCATTACTATAGGACCTGCCCCCATATATAACAGGGTGTGAATATTCTGAATATATCATTACTATAGGACCTGCCCCATATATAACAGGGTGTGAATATTCTGAATATATCACTACTATAGGACCTGCCCCCATATATAACAGGGTGTGAATATTCTGAATATATCACTACTATAGGACCTGCCCCCATATATAACAGGGTGTGAATATTCTGAATATATCACTACTATAGGACCTGCCCCCATATATAACAGGGTGTGAATATTCTGAATATATCATTACTATAGGACCTGCCCCCATATATAACAGGGTGTGAATATTCTAAATATATCACTACTATAGGACCTGCCTCCATATATAACAGGGTGTGAATATTCTGAATATATCATTACTATAGGACCTGCCACCATATATAACAGGGTGTGAATATTCTGAATATATCATTACTATAGGACCTGCCCCCATATATAACAGGGTGTGAATATTCTGAATATATCATTACTATAGGACCTCCCCCATATATAACAGGGTATGAATATTCTGAATATATCACTACTATAGGACCTGCCCCCATATATAACGGGGAGTGAATATTCTGAATATATCACTACTATAGGACCTGTCCCAATATATAACAGGGTGTGAATATTCTGGATATATCATTACTATAGGACCTGCCCCATATATAACAGGGTGTGAATATTCTGAATATATCATTACTATAGGACCTCCCCCATATATAACAGGGTGTGAATGTTCTGAATATATCATTACTATAGGACCTGCCTCCATATATAACAGGGTGTGAATATTCTGAATATATCATTACTATAGTACCTGTCCCATATATAACGGGGTGTGAATATTCTGAATATATCATTACTATAGGACCTGCCCCCATATATAACAGTGTGAATATTCTGAATATATCATTACTATAGGACCTTCCCCCATATATAACAGGGTGTGAATATTCTGAATATATCATTACTATAGGACCTGCCCCCATATATAACAGGGTGTGAATATTCTGAATATATCACTACTATAGGACCTGCCCCCATATATAACAGGGTGTGAATGTTCTGGATATATCATTATTATAGGACCTGCCCCCATATATAACAGGGTGTGAATATTCTGAATATATCACTACTATAGGGCCTCCCCGTATATAACAGGGTGTGAATATTCTGAATATATCACTACTATAGGACCTGCCCCCATATATAACAGGGTGTGAATATTCTGAATATATCACTACTATAGGACCTGCCCCCATATATAACAGGGTGTGAATATTCTGAATATATCACTACTATAGGACCTGCCCCCATATATAACAGGGTGTGAATATTCTGAATATATCATTACTATAGGATCTGCCACCATATATAACAGGGTGTGAATATTCTGAATATATCTTTACTATAGGACCTGCCCCCATATATAACAGGGTGTGAATATTCTGAATATATCATTACTAAGGACCTGCCCCCATATATAACAGGGTGTGAATATTCTGAATATATCATTACTAAGGACCTGCCCCATATATAACAGGGTGTGAATATTCTGAATATATCACTACTATAGGACCTGTCTCCATATATAACAGGGTGTGAATATTCTGAATATATCATTACTATAGGATCTGCCACCATATATAACAGGGTGTGAATATTCTGAATATATCATTACTATAGGACCTGTCCCCATATATAACAGGGTGTGAATATTCTGGATATATCATTACTATAGGACCTGCCTCCATATATAACAGGGTGTGAATATTCTGAATATATCATTACTATAGGACCTGCCACCATATATAACAGGGTGTGAATATTCTGAATATATCATTACTATAGGACCTCCCCCATATATAACAGGGTGTGAATATTCTGAATATATCACTACTATAGGACCTGCCCCATATATAACAGGGTGTGAATATTCTGAATATATCATTACTATAGGACCTGTCCCCATATATAACAGGGTGTGAATATTCTGTATATATCATTACTATAGGACCTGCCCCATATATAACAGGGTGTGAATATTCTGGATATATCATTACTATAGGACCTGCCCCCATATATAACAGGGTGTGAATATTCTGAATATATCACTACTATAGGACCTCCCCCCCATATATAACAGGGTGTGAATATTCTGAATATATCACTACCATAGGACCTGCCCCCATATATAACAGGGTGTGAATATTCTGAATATATCATTACTATAGGACCTGCCCCCATATATAACAGGGTGTGAATATTCTGAATATATCATTACTATAGGACCTGCCCCCATATATAACAGGGTGTGAATATTCTGAATATATCACTACTATAGGACCTGCCCCCATATATAACAGGGTGTGAATATTCTGAATATATCATTACTATAGGACCTCCCACATATATAACAGGGTGTGAATGTTCTAAATATATCATTACTATAGGACCTGCCCCCATATATAACAGGGTGTGAATATTCTGAATATATCACTACTATAGGACCTCCCCCATATATAACAGGGTGTGAATATTCTGAATATATCATTACTATAGGACCTCCCCCATATATAACAGGGTGTGAATATTCTGAATATATCACTACTATAGGACCTGCCCCCATATATAACAGGGTGTGAATATTCTGAATATATCATTACTATAGGACCTGCCCCATATATAACAGGGTGTGAATATTCTGAATATATCATTACTATAGGATCTGCCCCCATATATAACAGGGTGTGAATATTTTGAATATATCATTACTATAGGACCTGCCACCATATATAACAGGGTGTGAATATTCTGAATATATCATTACTATAGGACCTGCCACCATATATAACAGGGTGTGAATATTCTGAATATATCATTACTATAGGACCTCCACCATATATAACAGGGTGTGAATATTCTGAATATATCATTACTATAGGACCTGCCCCCATATATAACAGGGTGTGAATATTCTGAATATATCACTACTATAGGACCTGCCCCCATATATAACAGGGTGTGAATATTCTGAATATATCACTACTATAGGACCTGCCCCCATATATAACAGGGTGTGAATATTCTGAATATATCATTACTATAGGACCTGCCCCCATATATAACAGGGTGTGAATATTCTGAATATATCACTACTATAGGACCTGCCCCCATATATAACAGGGTGTGAATATTCTGAATATATCACTACTATAGGACCTGCCCCCATATATAACAGGGTGTGAATATTCAGAATATATCATTACTATAGGACCTGTCCCCATATATAACAGGGTGTGAATATTCTGAATATATCACTACTATAGGACCTCCCCCATATATAACAGGGTGTGAATATTCTGAATATATCATTACTATAGGACCTGCCCCATATATAACAGGGTGTGAATATTCTGAATATATCACTACTATAGGACCTGTCCCCATATATAACAGGGTGTGAATATTCTGAATATATCACTACTATAGGACCTGCCACCATATATAACAGGGTGTGAATATTCTGAATATATCATTACTATCGGACCTTTACCATATATAACAGGGTGTGAATATTCTGAATATATCATTACTATAGGACCTGCCCCCATATATAACAGGGTGTGAATATTCTGAATATATCACTACTATAGGACCTGCCCCCATATATAACAGGTTGTGAATATTCTGAATATATCACTACTATAGGACCTGCCCCCATATATAACAGGGTGTGAATATTCTGAATATATCATTACTATAGGACCTGCCCCCATTTATAACAGGGTGTGAATATTCTGAATATATCACTACTATAGGACCTGCCTCCATATATAACAGGGTGTGAATATTCTGAATATATCATTACTATAGGACCTGCCACCATATATAACAGGGTGTGAATATTCTGAATATATCATTACTATAGGACCTGCCCCCATATATAACAGGGTGTGAATATTCTGAATATATCATTACTATAGGACCTCCCCCATATATAACAGGGTGTGAATATTCTGAATATATCACTACTATAGGACCTGCCCCCATATATAACAGGGTGTGAATATTCTGAATATATCACTACTATAGGACCTGCCCCCATATATAACAGGGTGTGAATATTCTGAATATATCACTACTATAGGACCTGTCCCCATATATAACAGGGTGTGAATATTATGAATATATCATTACTATAGGACCTCCCCCATATATAACAGGGTGTGAATATTCTGAATATATCACTACTATAGGACCTGCCCCCATATATAACAGGGTGTGAATATTCTGAATATATCATTACTATAGGACCTCCCCCATATATAGCAGGGTGTGAATATTCTGAATATATCACTACTATAGGACCTGCCCCCATATATAACGGGGTGTGAATATTCTGAATATATCACTACTATAGGACCTGCCCCAATATATAACAGGGTGTGAATATTCTGAATATATCATTACTATAGGACCTGCCCCCATATATAACAGGGTGTGAATATTCTGGATATATCACTACTATAGGACCTCCACCATATATAACAGGGTGTGAATATTCTGAATATATCATTACTATAGGACCTGCCCCCATATATAACAGGGTGTGAATATTCTGAATATATCATTACTATAGGACCTGCCCCAATATATAACAGGGTGTGAATATTCTGGATATATCATTACTATAGGACCTGCCTCCATATATAACAGGGTGTGAATATTCAGAATATATCATTACTATAGGACCTCCCCCATATATAACAGGGTGTGAATATTCTGAATATATCATTACTATAGGACCTGCCCCCATATATAAAAGGGTGTGAATGTTCTGAATATATCATTACTATAGGACCTGCCTCCATATATAACAGGGTGTGAATATTCTGAATATATCATTACTATAGGGCCTCCCCCATATATAACAGGGTGTGAATATTCTGAATATATCATTACTATAGGACCTGCCCCCATATATAACAGGGTGTGAATATTCTGAATATATCATTACTATAGGACCTGTCCCATATATAACGGGGTGTGAATATTCTGAATATATCATTACTGTAGGACCTGCCCCCATATATAACAGTGTGAATATTCTGAATATATCATTACTATAGGACCTGCCCCCATATATAACAGGGTGGGAATGTTCTGGATATATCATTATTATAGGACCTGCCCCCATATATAACAGGGTGTGAATATTCTGAATATATCACTACTATAGGGCTTCCCCGTATATAACAGGGTGTGAATATTCTGAATATATCACTACTATAGGACCTGCCCCCATATATAACAGGGTGTGAATATTCTGAATATATCACTACTATAGGACCTGCCCCCATATATAACAGGGTGTGAATGTTCTGAATATATCATTACTATAGGACCTGCCCCCATATAATAACAGGGTGTGAATATTCTGAATATATGACTACTATAGGACCTGCCCCCATATATAACCGTGTAAAGGATCTGCCAGGCACTACATCTGGGTATACTCCCAGGATTAATCAG
Source organism: Rhinoderma darwinii (assembly GCF_050947455.1). Taxonomy (NCBI): domain Eukaryota; kingdom Metazoa; phylum Chordata; class Amphibia; order Anura; family Rhinodermatidae; genus Rhinoderma; species Rhinoderma darwinii. The sequence goes on along the minus strand of NC_134690.1, from coordinate 6,057,926 downwards.
TCGACACCTGAGGCCAGACCTCTGAGACTGACACCTGCTCCCACCAATCAGGGTGGCAGAGCCTATCGCGGCCTGGTCAGTCAGAGTTAGCTCCGCCCCCTGTCCATTTATACCTGCCGTTTTCTCTTCCTCCTTGCTTGTTATTCTTTTTGGATTCCTGGCCCCACTGCTGCCTTGCTCCAGCCTGCTTCTGCCGTGCTTCTGCCTTGCTTCAGTTCCGTTTATCCAGCGTTGCTCTGCCCCTGGCTTGCATCTGCTCCGTGCTCCCGTTTGTATACTCCACTACTTCCTGATCCTGACGGGATCATTCACCGCTCCGTTTCCTCGCGGCGTTCCGTGGGCTACTGTATTCCCTTGCGTGTTCCCTGTTTGTCTCCCTTGCACTTAGACAGCGTAGGGACCGCCGCCAAGTTGTACCCCGTCGCCTAGGGCGGGTCAATGCAAGTAGGCAGGGACAGGGCGGTGGGTAGATTAGGGCTCACTTGTTCCCTTCACCTCCTTCCTGCCATTACAAACAGGGTGTGAATATTCTGAATATATCACTACTATAGGACCTGCCCCCATATATAACAGGGTGTGAATATTCTGAATATATCATTACTATAGGATCTGCCACCATATATAACAGGGTGTGAATATTCTGAATATATCTTTACTATAGGACCTGCCCCCATATATAACAGGGTGTGAATATTCTGAATATATCATTACTAAGGACCTGCCCCCATATATAACAGGGTGTGAATATTCTGAATATATCATTACTAAGGACCTGCCCCCATATATAAAAGGGTGTGAATATTCTGGATATATCATTACTATAGGACCTGCCTCCATATATAACAGGGTGTGAATATTCTGAATATATCATTACTATAGGACCTGCCACCATATATAACAGGGTGTGAATATTCTGAATATATCATTACTATAGGACCTCCCCCATATATAACCGGGTGTGAATATTCCGAATATATCATTACTATAGGACCTGTCCCATATATAACAGGGTGTGAATAGTTCGAATATATCATTACTATAGGACCTGTCCCCATATATAACAGGGTGTGAATATTCTGAATATATCACTACTATAGGACCTCCCCCATATATAACAGGGTGTGAATATTCTGAATATATCATTACTATAGGACCTCCACCATATATAACAGGGTGTGAATATTCTGAATATATCATTACTATAGGACCTGCCCCCATATATAACAGGGTGTGAATATTCTGAATATATCATTACTATAGGACCTGCCCCCATATATAACAGGGTGTGAATATTCTGAATATATCATTACTATAGGACCTGCCCCCATATATAACAGGGTGTGAATATTCTGAATATATCATTACTATAGGACCTGCCCCCATATATAACAGGGTGTGAATATTCTGAATATATCACTACTATAGGACCTCTCCCATATATAACAGGGTGTGAATATTCTGAATATATCATTACTATAGGACCTGCCCCATATATAACAGGGTGTGAATATTCTGAATATATCACTACTATAGGACCTGTCCCCATATATAACAGGGTGTGAATATTCTGAATATATCATTACTATAGGACCTGTCTCCATATATAACAGGGTGTGAATATTCTGAATATATCATTACTATAGGACCTGCCACCATATATAACAGGGTGTGAATATTCTGGATATATCATTACTATAGGACCTCCACCATATATAACAGGGTGTGAATATTCTGGATATATCACTACTATAGGACCTGCCTCCATATATAACAGGGTATGAATATTCTATATATATCACTACTATAGGACCTGCCTCCATGTATAACAGGGTGTGAATATTCTGAATATATCATTACTAAGGACCTGCCCCCATATATAACAGGGTGTGAATATTCTGAATATATCATTACTATAGGACCTCCCCCATATATAACAGGGTGTGAATATTCTGAATATATCATTACTATAGGACCTGCCCCCATATATAACGGGGTGTGAATATTCTGAATATATCATTACTATAGGACCTCCCCCATATATAACAGGGTGTGAATATTCTGAATATATCATTACTATAGGACCTCCCCCATATATAACAGGGTGTGAATATTCTGAATATATCATTACTAAAGGACCTGCCACCATATATAACAGGGTGTGAATATTCTGAATATATCATTACTATAGGACCTGCCCCATATATAACAGGGTGTGAATATTCTGAATATATCACTACTATAGGACCTGCCCCATATATAACAGGGTGTGAATATTCTGAATATATCACTACTATAGGACCTGCCCCCATATATAACGGGGTGTGAATATTCTGAATATATCATTACTATAGGACCTGCCTCCATATATAACAGGGTATGAATATTCTGAATATATCACTACTATAGGACCTGCCTCCATATATAACAGGGTATGAATATTCTGAATATATCATTACTATAGGACCTGCCCCATATATAACAGGGTGTGAATATTCTGAATATATCATTACTATAGGACCTCCCCCATATATAACGGGGTGTGAATATTCTGAATATATCATTACTATAGGACCTCCCCCATATATAACAGGGTGTGAATATTCTGAATATATCATTACTATAGGACCTCCCCCATATATAACAGGGTGTGAATATTCTGAATATATCATTACTATAGGACCTGCCACCATATATAACAGGGTGTGAATATTCTGAATATATCATTACTATAGGACCTGCCCCATATATAACAGGGTGTGAATATTCTGAATATATCACTACTATAGGACCTGCCCCATATATAACAGGGTGTGAATATTCTGAATATATCACTACTATAGGACCTGCCCCCATATATAACGGGGTGTGAATATTCTGAATATATCATTACTATAGGACCTGCCTCCATATATAACAGGGTGTGAATATTCTGAATATATCATTACTATAGGACCTGCCCCCATATATAACGGGGTGTGAATATTCTGAATATATCATTACTATAGGACCTCCCCCATATATAACAGGGTGTGAATATTCTGAATATATCATTACTATAGGACCTCCCCCATATATAACAGGGTGTGAATATTCTGAATATATCATTACTATAGGACCTGCCACCATATATAACAGGGTGTGAATATTCTGAATATATCATTACTATAGGACCTGCCCCATATATAACAGGGTGTGAATATTCTGAATATATCACTACTATAGGACCTGCCCCCATATATAACGGGGTGTGAATATTCTGAATATATCATTACTATAGGACCTGCCTCCATATATAACAGGGTGTGAATATTCTGAATATATCACTACTATAGGACCTGCCCCCATATATAACGGGGTGTGAATATTCTGAATATATCATTACTATAGGACCTGCCTCCATATATAACAGGGTGTGAATATTCTGAATATATCATTACTATAGGACCTGCCTCCATATATAACAGGGTGTGAATATTCTGAATATATCATTACTTTAGGACCTCCCCCATATATAACAGGGTGTGAATATTCTGAATATATCATTACTATAGGACCTTCCCCATATATAACAGGGTGTGAATATTCTGAATATATCACTACTATAGGACCTGCCCCATATATAACAGGGTGTGAATATTCTGAATATATCACTACTATAGGACCTGCCTCCATATATAACAGGGTGTGAATATTCTGAATATATCATTACTATAGGACCTGCCTCCATATATAACAGGGTGTGAATATTCTGAATATATCATTACTATAGGACCTGTCCCATATATAACGGGGTGTGAATATTCTGGATATATCATTACTATAGGACCTGTCCCCATATATAACAGGGTGTGAATATTCTGAATATATCATTACTATAGGACCTGCCCCATATATAACCGGGTGTGAATATTCTGAATATATCATTACTATAGGACCTGCCCCCATATATAACAGGGTGTGAATATTCTGAATATATCATTACTATAGGACCGCCCCCATATATAACAGGGTGTGAATATTCTGAATATATCATTACTATAGGACCTGCCCCATATATAACAGGGTGTGAATATTCTGAATATATCATTACTATAGGACCTGCCTCCATATATAACAGGGTGTGAATATTCTGAATATATCATTACTATAGGACCTCCCCCATATATAACAGGGTGTGAATATTCTGAATATATCATTACTATAGGACCTCCCCCATATATAACAGGGTGTGAATATTCTGAATATATCATTACTATAGGACCTGCCCCCATATATAACAGGGTGTGAATATTCTGAATATATCATTACTATAGGACCTCCCCCATATATAACAGGGTGTGAATGTTCTGAATATATCATTACTATAGGACCTGCCCCCATATATAACAGGGTGTGAATATTCTGAATATATCACTACTATAGGACCTCCCCCATATATAACAGGGTGTGAATATTCTGAATATATCATTACTATAGGACCTGCCCCAATATATAACAGGGTGTGAATATTCTGAATATATCACTACTATAGGACCTGCCCCCATATATAACAGGGTGTGAATATTCTGAATATATCACTACTATAGGACCTGCCCCCATATATAACAGGGTGTGAATAGTCCGAATATATCATTACTATAGGACCTGCCCCCATATATAACAGGGTGTGAATAGTCAGAATATATCATTACTATAGGACCTGTCCCCATATATAACAGGGTGTGAATATTCTGAATATATCATTACTATAGGACCTGCCCCATATATAACAGGGTGTGAATATTCTGAATATATCACTACTATAGGACCTGTCCCCATATATAACAGGGTGTGAATATTCTGAATATATCACTACTATAGGACCTGCCACCATATATAACAGGGTGTGAATATTCTGAATATATCATTACTATAGGACCTCCACCATATATAACAGGGTGTGAATATTCTGAATATATCACTACTATAGGACCTGCCCCCATATATAACAGGGTGTGAATATTCTGAATATATCACTACTATAGGACCTGCCCCCATATATAACAGGGTGTGAATATTCTGAATATATCATTACTATAGGACCTGCCCCCATATATAACAGGGTGTGAATATTCTGAATATATCACTACTATAGGACCTCCCCCATATATAACAGGGTGTGAATATTCTGAATATATCATTACTATAGGACCTGCCCCATATATAACAGGGTGTGAATATTCTGAATATATCACTACTATAGGACCTGTCCCCATATATAACAGGGTGTGAATATTCTGAATATATCATTACTATAGGACCTGTCTCCATATATAACAGGGTGTGAATATTCTGAATATATCATTACTATAGGACCTGCCACCATATATAACAGGGTGTGAATATTCTGGATATATCATTACTATAGGACCTCCACCATATATAACAGGGTATGAATATTCTGGATATATCACTACTATAGGACCTGCCTCCATGTATAACAGGGTGTGAATATTCTGAATATATCATTACTAAGGACCTGCCCCCATATATAACAGGGTGTGAATATTCTGAATATATCATTACTATAGGACCTCCCCCATATATAACAGGGTGTGAATATTCTGAATATATCATTACTATAGGACCTGCCCCCATATATAACGGGGTGTGAATATTCTGAATATATCATTACTATAGGACCTCCCCCATATATAACAGGGTGTGAATATTCTGAATATATCATTACTATAGGACCTCCCCCATATATAACAAGGTGTGAATATTCTGAATATATCATTACTATAGGACCTGCCACCATATATAACAGGGTGTGAATATTCTGAATATATCATTACTATAGGACCTGCCCCATATATAACAGGGTGTGAATATTCTGAATATATCACTACTATAGGACCTGCCCCCATATATAACGGGGTGTGAATATTCTGAATATATCATTACTATAGGACCTGCCTCCATATATAACAGGGTGTGAATATTCTGAATATATCATTACTATAGGACCTGCCTCCATATATAACAGGGTGTGAATATTCTGAATATATCACTACTATAGGACCTGCCCCCATATATAACGGGGTGTGAATATTCTGAATATATCATTACTATAGGACCTGCCTCCATATATAACAGGGTGTGAATATTCTGAATATATCATTACTATAGGACCTGCCTCCATATATAACAGGGTGTGAATATTCTGAATATATCATTACTATAGGACCTCCCCCATATATAACAGGGTGTGAATATTCTGAATATATCATTACTATAGGACCTTCCCCATATATAACAGGGTGTGAATATTCTGAATATATCACTACTATAGGACCTGCCACCATATATAACAGGGTGTGAATATTCTGAATATATCATTACTATAGGACCTCCACCATATATAACAGGGTGTGAATATTCTGAATATATCACTACTATAGGACCTGCCCCCATATATAACAGGGTGTGAATATTCTGAATATATCACTACTATAGGACCTGCCCCCATATATAACAGGGTGTGAATATTCTGAATATATCATTACTATAGGACCTGCCCCCATATATAACAGGGTGTGAATATTCTGAATATATCACTACTATAGGACCTCCCCCATATATAACAGGGTGTGAATATTCTGAATATATCATTACTATAGGACCTGCCCCATATATAACAGGGTGTGAATATTCTGAATATATCACTACTATAGGACCTGTCCCCATATATAACAGGGTGTGAATATTCTGAATATATCATTACTATAGGACCTGTCTCCATATATAACAGGGTGTGAATATTCTGAATATATCATTACTATAGGACCTGCCACCATATATAACAGGGTGTGAATATTCTGGATATATCATTACTATAGGACCTCCACCATATATAACAGGGTGTGAATATTCTGGATATATCACTACTATAGGACCTGCCTCCATATATAACAGGGTATGAATATTCTGGATATATCACTACTATAGGACCTGCCTCCATGTATAACAGGGTGTGAATATTCTGAATATATCATTACTAAGGACCTGCCCCCATATATAACAGGGTGTGAATATTCTGAATATATCCTTACTATAGGACCTCCCCCATATATAACAGGGTGTGAATATTCTGAATATATCATTACTATAGGACCTGCCCCTATATATAACGGGGTGTGAATATTCTGAATATATCATTACTATAGGACCTCCCCCATATATAACAGGGTGTGAATATTCTGAATATATCATTACTATAGGACCTCCCCCATATATAACAAGGTGTGAATATTCTGAATATATCATTACTATAGGACCTGCCACCATATATAACAGGGTGTGAATATTCTGAATATATCATTACTATAGGACCTGCCCCATATATAACAGGGTGTGAATATTCTGAATATATCACTACTATAGGACCTGCCCCCATATATAATGGGGTGTGAATATTCTGAATATATCATTACTATAGGACCTGCCTCCATATATAACAGGGTGTGAATATTCTGAATATATCATTACTATAGGACCTGCCTCCATATATAACAGGGTGTGAATATTCTGAATATATCACTACTATAGGACCTGCCCCCATATATAACGGGGTGTGAATATTCTGAATATATCATTACTATAGGACCTGCCTCCATATATAACAGGGTGTGAATATTCTGAATATATCATTACTATAGGACCTGCCTCCATATATAACAGGGTGTGAATATTCTGAATATATCATTACTATAGGACCTCCCCCATATATAACAGGGTGTGAATATTCTGAATATATCATTACTATAGGACCTTCCCCATATATAACAGGGTGTGAATATTCTGAATATATCACTACTATAGGACCTGCCCCATATATAACAGGGTGTGAATATTCTGAATATATCATTACTATAGGACCTGCCCCCATATATAACAGGGTGTGAATATTCTGAATATATCATTACTATAGGACCTGCCCCCATATATAACAGGGTGTGAATATTCTGAATATATCACTACTATAGGACCTGCCTCCATATATAACAGGGTGTGAATATTCTGAATATATCATTACTATAGGACCTGTCCCCATATATAACAGGGTGTGAATATTTTGAATATATCACTACTATAGGACCTGCCTCCATATATAACAGGGTGTGAATATTCTGAATATATCATTACTATAGGACCTGCCTCCATATATAACAGGGTGTGAATATTCTGAATATATCATTACTATAGGACCTGTCCCATATATAACGGGGTGTGAATATTCTGGATATATCATTACTATAGGACCTGTCTCCATATATAACAGGTTGTGAATATTCTGAATATATCATTACTATAGGACCTGCCCCATATATAACAGGGTGTGAATATTCTGGATATATCATTACTATAGGACCTGCCCCCATATATAACAGGGTGTGAATATTCTGAATATATCATTACTATAGGACCTGCCCCCATATATAACAGGGTGTGAATATTCTGAATATATCATTACTGTAGGACCTGCCCCCATATATAACAGTGTGAATATTCTGAATATATCATTACTATAGGACCTGCCCCCATATATAACAGGGTGTGAATGTTCTGGATATATCATTATTATAGGACCTGCCCCCATATATAACAGGGTGTGAATATTCTGAATATATCACTACTATAGGGCCTCCCCGTATATAACAGGGTGTGAATATTCTGAATATATCACTACTATAGGACCTGCCCCCATATATAACAGGGTGTGAATATTCTGAATATATCACTACTATAGGACCTGCCCCCATATATAACAGGGTGTGAATGTTCTGAATATATCATTACTATAGGACCTGCCCCCATATAATAACAGGGTGTGAATATTCTGAATATATGACTACTATAGGACCTGCCCCCATATATAACAGTGTAAAGGATCTGCCAGGCACTACATCTGGGTATACTCCCAGGATTAATCAGTCGACACCTGAGGCCAGATCTCTGAGACTGACACCTGCTCCCACCAATCAGGGTGGCAGGCTCAGGAGTGGGAGAGCCTATCGCGGCCTGGTCAGTCAGAGTTAGCTCCGCCCCCTGTCCATTTATACCTGCCGTTTTCTCTTCCTCCTTGCTTGTTATTCTTCTTGGATTCCTGGCCCCACTGCTGCCTTGCTCCAGCCTGCTTCTGCCGTGCTTCTGCCTTGCTTCAGTTCCGTTTATCCAGCGTTGCTCTGCCCCTGGCTTGCATCTGCTCCGTGCTCCCGTTTGTATACTCCACTACTTCCTGATCCTGACGGGATCATTCACCGCTCCGTTTCCTCGCGGCGTTCCGTGGGCTACTGTATTCCCTTGCGTGTTCCCTGTTTGTCTCCCTTGCACTTAGACAGCGTAGGGACCGCCGCCAAGTTGTACCCCGTCGCCTAGGGCGGGTCAATGCAAGTAGGCAGGGACAGGGCGGTGGGTAGATTAGGGCTCACTTGTTCCCTTCACCTCCTTCCTGCCATTACAAACAGGGTGTGAATATTCTGAATATATCACTACTATAGGACCTGCCCCCATATATAACAGGGTGTGAATATTCTGAATATATCATTACTATAGGATCTGCCACCATATATAACGGTGTGAATATTCTGAATATATCTTTACTATAGGACCTGCCCCCATATATAACAGGGTGTGAATATTCTGAATATATCATTACTAAGGACCTGCCCCCATATATAACAGGGTGTGAATATTCTGAATATATCATTACTAAGGACCTGCCCCCATATATAACAGGGTGTGAATATTCTGAATATATCACTACTATAGGACCTGCCTCCATATATAACAGGGTGTGAATATTCTGAATATATCATTACTATAGGACCTGCCACCATATATAACAGGGTGTGAATATTCTGAATATATCATTACTATAGGACCTCCCCCATATATAACAGGGTGTGAATATTCTGAATATATCACTACTATAGGACCTGCCCCATATATAACAGGGTGTGAATATTCTGAATATATCATTACTATAGGACCTGTCCCCATATATAACAGGGTGTGAATATTCTGAATATATCATTACTATAGGACCTGCCCCATATATAACAGGGTGTGAATATTCTGGATATATCATTACTATAGGACCTGCCCCATATATAACAGGGTATGAATATTCTGAATATATCATTACTATAGGACCTGTCCCCATATATAACAGGGTGTGAATATTCTGGATATATCATTACTATAGGACCTGCCTCCATATATAACAGGGTGTGAATATTCTGAATATATCATTACTATAGGACCTGCCACCATATATAACAGGGTGTGAATATTCTGAATATATCATTACTATAGGACCTCCCCCATATATAACAGGGTGTGAATATTCTGAATATATCACTACTATAGGACCTGCCCCATATATAACAGGGTGTGAATATTCTGAATATATCATTACTATAGGACCTGTCCCCATATATAACAGGGTGTGAATATTCTGAATATATCATTACTATAGGACCTGCCCCATATATAACAGGGTGTGAATATTCTGGATATATCATTACTATAGGACCTGCCCCCATATATAACAGGGTGTGAATATTCTGAATATATCACTACTATAGGACCTCCCCCCCATATATAATAGGGTGTGAATATTCTGAATATATCACTACCATAGGACCTGCCCCCATATATAACAGGGTGTGAATATTCTGAATATATCATTACTATAGGACCTGCCCCCATATATAACAGGGTGTGAATATTCTGAATATATCATTACTATAGGACCTGCCCCCATATATAACAGGGTGTGAATATTCTGAATATATCATTACTATAGGACCTGTCTCCATATATAACAGGGTGTGAATATTCTGAATATATCATTACTATAGGACCTGTCTCCATATATAACAGGGTGTGAATATTCCGAATATATCATTACTATAGGACCTGTCCCATATATAACAGGGTGTGAATAGTCCGAATATATCATTACTATAGGACCTGTCCCCATATATAACAGGGTGTGAATATTCTGAATATATCACTACTATAGGACCTCCCCCATATATAACAGGGTGTGAATATTCTGAATATATCATTACTATAGGACCTGCCCCATATATAACAGGGTGTGAATATTCTGAATATATCACTACTATAGGACCTGTCCCCATATATAACAGGGTGTGAATATTCTGAATATATCACTACTATAGGACCTCCCCCATATATAACAGGGTGTGAATATTCTGAATATATCATTACTATAGGACCTCCACCATATATAACAGGGTGTGAATATTCTGAATATATCATTACTATAGGACCTGCCCCCATATATAACAGGGTGTGAATATTCTGAATATATCATTACTATAGGACCTGCCCCCATATATAACAGGGTGTGAATATTCTGAATATATCACTACTATAGGACCTCTCCCATATATAACAGGGTGTGAATATTCTGAATATATCATTACTATAGGACCTGCCCCATATATAACAGGGTGTGAATATTCTGAATATATCACTACTATAGGACCTGTCCCCATATATAACAGGGTGTGAATATTCTGAATATATCATTACTATAGGACCTGTCTCCATATATAACAGGGTGTGAATATTCTGAATATATCATTACTATAGGACCTGCCACCATATATAACAGGGTGTGAATATTCTGGATATATCATTACTATAGGACCTCCACCATATATAACAGGGTGTGAATATTCTGGATATATCACTACTATAGGACCTGCCTCCATATATAACAGGGTATGAATATTCTGGATATATCACTACTATAGGACCTGCCTCCATGTATAACAGGGTGTGAATATTCTGAATATATCATTACTAAGGACCTGCCCCCATATATAACAGGGTGTGAATATTCTGAATATATCATTACTATAGGACCTCCCCCATATATAACAGGGTGTGAATATTCTGAATATATCATTACTATAGGACCTGCCCCCATATATAACGGGGTGTGAATATTCTGAATATATCATTACTATAGGACCTCCCCCATATATAACAGGGTGTGAATATTCTGAATATATCATTACTATAGGACCTCCCCAATATATAACAGGGTGTGAATATTCTGAATATATCATTACTATAGGACCTGCCACCATATATAACAGGGTGTGAATATTCTGAATATATCATTACTATAGGACCTGCCCCATATATAACAGGGTGTGAATATTCTGAATATATCACTACTATAGGACCTGCCCCCATATATAACGGGGTGTGAATATTCTGAATATATCATTACTATAGGACCTGACTCCATATATAACAGGGTGTGAATATTCTGAATATATCATTACTATAGGACCTGCCTCCATATATAACAGGGTGTGAATATTCTGAATATATCACTACTATAGGACCTGCCCCATATATAACAGGGTGTGAATATTCTGAATATATCATTACTATAGGACCTGCCTCCATATATAACAGGGTGTGAATATTCTGAATATATCATTACTTTAGGACCTCCCCCATATATAACAGGGTGTGAATATTCTGAATATTTCATTACTATAGGACCTTCCCCATATATAACAGGGTGTGAATATTCTGAATATATCACTACTATAGGACCTGCCCCATATATAACAGGGTGTGAATATTCTGAATATATCATTACTATAGGACCTGCCCCCATATATAACAGGGTGTGAATATTCTGAATATATCATTACTATAGGACCTCCCCCATATATAACAGGGTGTGAATATTCTGAATATATCACTACTATAGGACCTGCCTCCATATATAACAGGGTGTGAATATTCTGAATATATCATTACTATAGGACCTGTCCCCATATATAACAGGTTGTGAATATTCAGAATATATCACTACTATAGGACCTGCCTCCATATATAACAGGGTGTGAATATTCTGAATATATCATTACTATAGGACCTGCCTCCATATATAACAGGGTGTGAATATTCTGAATATATCATTACTATAGAACCTGTCCCATATATAACGGGGTGTGAATATTCTGGATATATCATTACTATAGGACCTGTCCCCATAAATAACAGGGTGTGAATATTCTGAATATATCATTACTATAGGACCTGCCCCCATATATAACAGGGTGTGAATATTCTGAATATATCATTACTATAGGACCTGCCCCCATATATAACAGGGTGTGAATATTCTCAATATATCATTACTATAGGACCTGCCTCCATATATAACCGGGTGTGAATATTCTCAATATATCATTACTATAGGACCTGCCCCCATATATAACAGGGTGTGAATATTCTGAATATATCATTACTATAGGACCTGCCCCCATATATAACAGGGTGTGAATATTCTGAATATATCATTACTATAGGACAGCCCCCATATATAACAGGGTGTGAATATTCTGAATATATCATTACTATAGGACCTGCCCCATATATAACAGGGTGTGAATATTCTGAATATATCATTACTATAGGACCTGCCTCCATATATAACAGGGTGTGAATATTCTGAATATATCATTACTATAGGACCTGCCCCATATATAACAGGGTGTGAATATTCTGAATATATCACTACTATAGGACCTGCCCCCATATATAACGGGGTGTGAATATTCTGAATATATCATTACTATAGGACCTGACTCCATATATAACAGGGTGTGAATATTCTGAATATATCATTACTATAGGACCTGCCTCCATATATAACAGGGTGTGAATATTCTAAATATATCACTACTATAGGACCTGCCCCATATATAACAGGGTGTGAATATTCTGAATATATCATTACTATAGGACCTGCCTCCATATATAACAGGGTGTGAATATTCTGAATATATCATTACTTTAGGACCTCCCCCATATATAACAGGGTGTGAATATTCTGAATATTTCATTACTATAGGACCTTCCCCATATATAACAGGGTGTGAATATTCTGAATATATCACTACTATAGGACCTGCCCCATATATAACAGGGTGTGAATATTCTGAATATATCATTACTATAGGACCTGCCCCCATATATAACAGGGTGTGAATATTCTGAATATATCATTACTATAGGACCTCCCCCATATATAACAGGGTGTGAATATTCTGAATATATCACTACTATAGGACCTGCCTCCATATATAACAGGGTGTGAATATTCTGAATATATCATTACTATAGGACCTGTCCCCATATATAACAGGTTGTGAATATTCAGAATATATCACTACTATAGGACCTGCCTCCATATATAACAGGGTGTGAATATTCTGAATATATCATTACTATAGGACCTGCCTCCATATATAACAGGGTGTGAATATTCTGAATATATCATTACTATAGAACCTGTCCCATATATAACGGGGTGTGAATATTCTGGATATATCATTACTATAGGACCTGTCCCCATATATAACAGGGTGTGAATATTCTGAATATATCATTACTATAGGACCTGCCCCCATATATAACAGGGTGTGAATATTCTGAATATATCATTACTATAGGACCTGCCCCCATATATAACAGGGTGTGAATATTCTCAATATATCATTACTATAGGACCTGCCTCCATATATAACCGGGTGTGAATATTCTCAATATATCATTACTATAGGACCTGCCCCCATATATAACAGGGTGTGAATATTCTGAATATATCATTACTATAGGACCTGCCCCCATATATAACAGGGTGTGAATATTCTGAATATATCATTACTATAGGACAGCCCCCATATATAACAGGGTGTGAATATTCTGAATATATCATTACTATAGGACCTGCCCCATATATAACAGGGTGTGAATATTCTGAATATATCATTACTATAGGACCTGCCTCCATATATAACAGGGTGTGAATATTCTGAATATATCATTACTATAGGACCTCCCCCATATATAACAGGGTGTGAATATTCTGAATATATCATTACTATAGGACCTCCCCCATATATAACAGGGTGTGAATATTCTGAATATATCATTACTATAGGACCTGCCTCCATATATAACAGGGTGTGAATATTCTGAATATATCACTACTATAGGACCTGCCCCCATATATAACGGGGTGTGAATATTCTGAATATATCATTACTATAGGACCTGCCTCCATATATAACAGGGTGTGAATATTCTGAATATATCATTACTATAGGACCTGCCTCCATATATAACAGGGTGTGAATATTCTGAATATATCATTACTATAGGACCTCCCCCATATATAACAGGGTGTGAATATTCTGAATATATCATTACTATAGGACCTTCCCCATATATAACAGGGTGTGAATATTCTGAATATATCACTACTATAGGACCTGCCCCATATATAACAGGGTGTGAATATTCTGAATATATCATTACTATAGGACCTGCCCCCATATATAACAGGGTGTGAATATTCTGAATATATCATTACTATAGGACCTGTCCCCATATATAACAGGGTGTGAATATTTTGAATATATCACTACTATAGGACCTGCCTCCATATATAACAGGGTGTGAATATTCTGAATATATCATTACTATAGGACCTGCCTCCATATATAACAGGGTGTGAATATTCTGAATATATCATTACTATAGGACCTGTCCCATATATAACGGGGTGTGAATATTCTGGATATATCATTACTATAGGACCTGTCTCCATATATAACAGGTTGTGAATATTCTGAATATATCATTACTATAGGACCTGCCCCATATATAACAGGGTGTGAATATTCTGGATATATCATTACTATAGGACCTGCCCCCATATATAACAGGGTGTGAATATTCTGAATATATCATTACTATAGGACCTGCCCCCATATATAACGGTGTGAATATTCTGAATATATCATTACTGTAGGACCTGCCCCCATATATAACAGTGTGAATATTCTGAATATATCATTACTATAGGACCTGTCCCCATATATAACAGGGTGTGAATATTCTGAATATATCATTACTATAGGACCTGCCCCCATATATAACAGGGTGTGAATGTTCTGGATATATCATTATTATAGGACCTGCCCCCATATATAACAGGGTGTGAATATTCTGAATATATCACTACTATAGGGCCTCCCCGTATATAACAGGGTGTGAATATTCTGAATATATCACTACTATAGGACCTGCCCCCATATATAACAGGGTGTGAATATTCTGAATATATCACTACTATAGGACCTGCCCCCATATATAACAGGGTGTGAATGTTCTGAATATATCATTACTATAGGACCTGCCCCCATATAATAACAGGGTGTGAATATTCTGAATATATGACTACTATAGGACCTGCCCCCATATATAACAGTGTAAAGGATCTGCCAGGCACTACATCTGGGTATACTCCCAGGATTAATCAGTCGACACCTGAGGCCAGATCTCTGAGACTGACACCTGCTCCCACCAATCAGGGTGGCAGGCTCAGGAGTGGGAGAGCCTATCGCGGCCTGGTCAGTCAGAGTTAGCTCCGCCCCCTGTCCATTTATACCTGCCGTTTTCTCTTCCTCCTTGCTTGTTATTCTTCTTGGATTCCTGGCCCCACTGCTGCCTTGCTCCAGCCTGCTTCTGCCGTGCTTCTGCCTTGCTTCAGTTCCGTTTATCCAGCGTTGCTCTGCCCCTGGCTTGCATCTGCTCCGTGCTCCCGTTTGTATACTCCACTACTTCCTGATCCTGACGGGATCATTCACCGCTCCGTTTCCTCGCGGCGTTCCGTGGGCTACTGTATTCCCTTGCGTGTTCCCTGTTTGTCTCCCTTGCACTTAGACAGCGTAGGGACCGCCGCCAAGTTGTACCCCGTCGCCTAGGGCGGGTCAATGCAAGTAGGCAGGGACAGGGCGGTGGGTAGATTAGGGCTCACTTGTTCCCTTCACCTCCTTCCTGCCATTACAAACAGGGTGTGAATATTCTGAATATATCACTACTATAGGACCTGCCCCCATATATAACAGGGTGTGAATATTCTGAATATATCATTACTATAGGATCTGCCACCATATATAACGGTGTGAATATTCTGAATATATCTTTACTATAGGACCTGCCCCCATATATAACAGGGTGTGAATATTCTGAATATATCATTACTAAGGACCTGCCCCCATATATAACAGGGTGTGAATATTCTGAATATATCATTACTAAGGACCTGCCCCCATATATAACAGGGTGTGAATATTCTGAATATATCACTACTATAGGACCTGCCTCCATATATAACAGGGTGTGAATATTCTGAATATATCATTACTATAGGACCTGTCCCCATATATAACAGGGTGTGAATATTCTGGATATATCATTACTATAGGACCTGCCTCCATATATAACAGGGTGTGAATATTCTGAATATATCATTACTATAGGACCTGCCACCATATATAACAGGGTGTGAATATTCTGAATATATCATTACTATAGGACCTCCCCCATATATAACAGGGTGTGAATATTCTGAATATATCACTACTATAGGACCTGCCCCATATATAACAGGGTGTGAATATTCTGAATATATCATTACTATAGGACCTGTCCCCATATATAACAGGGTGTGAATATTCTGAATATATCATTACTATAGGACCTGCCCCATATATAACAGGGTGTGAATATTCTGGATATATCATTACTATAGGACCTGCCCCCATATATAACAGGGTGTGAATATTCTGAATATATCACTACTATAGGACCTCCCCCCCATATATAATAGGGTGTGAATATTCTGAATATATCATTACTATAGGACCTGCCCCATATATAACAGGGTGTGAATATTCTGAATATATCATTACTATAGGACCTGCCCCCATATATAACAGGGTGTGAATATTCTGAATATATCATTACTATAGGACCTGCCCCCATATATAACAGGGTGTGAATATTCTGAATATATCATTACTATAGGACCTGCCCCCATATATAACAGGGTGTGAATATTCTGAATATATCATTACTATAGGACCTGTCTCCATATATAACAGGGTGTGAATATTCCGAATATATCATTACTATAGGACCTGTCCCATATATAACAGGGTGTGAATAGTCCGAATATATCATTACTATAGGACCTGTCCCCATATATAACAGGGTGTGAATATTCTGAATATATCACTACTATAGGACCTCCCCCATATATAACAGGGTGTGAATATTCTGAATATATCATTACTATAGGACCTGCCCCATATATAACAGGGTGTGAATATTCTGAATATATCACTACTATAGGACCTGTCCCCATATATAACAGGGTGTGAATATTCTGAATATATCACTACTATAGGACCTCCCCCATATATAACAGGGTGTGAATATTCTGAATATATCATTACTATAGGACCTCCACCATATATAACAGGGTGTGAATATTCTGAATATATCATTACTATAGGACCTGCCCCCATATATAACAGGGTGTGAATATTCTGAATATATCATTACTATAGGACCTGCCCCCATATATAACAGGGTGTGAATATTCTGAATATATCACTACTATAGGACCTCTCCCATATATAACAGGGTGTGAATATTCTGAATATATCATTACTATAGGACCTGCCCCATATATAACAGGGTGTGAATATTCTGAATATATCACTACTATAGGACCTGTCCCCATATATAACAGGGTGTGAATATTCTGAATATATCATTACTATAGGACCTGTCTCCATATATAACAGGGTGTGAATATTCTGAATATATCATTACTATAGGACCTGCCACCATATATAACAGGGTGTGAATATTCTGGATATATCATTACTATAGGACCTCCACCATATATAACAGGGTGTGAATATTCTGGATATATCACTACTATAGGACCTGCCTCCATATATAACAGGGTATGAATATTCTGGATATATCACTACTATAGGACCTGCCTCCATGTATAACAGGGTGTGAATATTCTGAATATATCATTACTAAGGACCTGCCCCCATATATAACAGGGTGTGAATATTCTGAATATATCATTACTATAGGACCTCCCCCATATATAACAGGGTGTGAATATTCTGAATATATCATTACTATAGGACCTGCCCCCATATATAACGGGGTGTGAATATTCTGAATATATCATTACTATAGGACCTCCCCCATATATAACAGGGTGTGAATATTCTGAATATATCATTACTATAGGACCTCCCCCATATATAACAGGGTGTGAATATTCTGAATATATCATTACTATAGGACCTGCCACCATATATAACAGGGTGTGAATATTCTGAATATATCATTACTATAGGACCTGCCCCATATATAACAGGGTGTGAATATTCTGAATATATCACTACTATAGGACCTGCCCCCATATATAACGGGGTGTGAATATTCTGAATATATCATTACTATAGGACCTGACTCCATATATAACAGGGTGTGAATATTCTGAATATATCATTACTATAGGACCTGCCTCCATATATAACAGGGTGTGAATATTCTGAATATATCACTACTATAGGACCTGCCCCATATATAACAGGGTGTGAATATTCTGAATATATCATTACTATAGGACCTGCCTCCATATATAACAGGGTGTGAATATTCTGAATATATCATTACTTTAGGACCTCCCCCATATATAACAGGGTGTGAATATTCTGAATATTTCATTACTATAGGACCTTCCCCATATATAACAGGGTGTGAATATTCTGAATATATCACTACTATAGGACCTGCCCCATATATAACAGGGTGTGAATATTCTGAATATATCATTACTATAGGACCTGCCCCCATATATAACAGGGTGTGAATATTCTGAATATATCATTACTATAGGACCTCCCCCATATATAACAGGGTGTGAATATTCTGAATATATCACTACTATAGGACCTGCCTCCATATATAACAGGGTGTGAATATTCTGAATATATCATTACTATAGGACCTGTCCCCATATATAACAGGTTGTGAATATTCAGAATATATCACTACTATAGGACCTGCCTCCATATATAACAGGGTGTGAATATTCTGAATATATCATTACTATAGGACCTGCCTCCATATATAACAGGGTGTGAATATTCTGAATATATCATTACTATAGAACCTGTCCCATATATAACGGGGTGTGAATATTCTGGATATATCATTACTATAGGACCTGTCCCCATATATAACAGGGTGTGAATATTCTGAATATATCATTACTATAGGACCTGCCCCCATATATAACAGGGTGTGAATATTCTGAATATATCATTACTATAGGACCTGCCCCCATATATAACAGGGTGTGAATATTCTCAATATATCATTACTATAGGACCTGCCTCCATATATAACCGGGTGTGAATATTCTCAATATATCATTACTATAGGACCTGCCCCCATATATAACAGGGTGTGAATATTCTGAATATATCATTACTATAGGACCTGCCCCCATATATAACAGGGTGTGAATATTCTGAATATATCATTACTATAGGACAGCCCCCATATATAACAGGGTGTGAATATTCTGAATATATCATTACTATAGGACCTGCCCCATATATAACAGGGTGTGAATATTCTGAATATATCATTACTATAGGACCTGCCTCCATATATAACAGGGTGTGAATATTCTGAATATATCATTACTATAGGACCTCCCCCATATATAACAGGGTGTGAATATTCTGAATATATCATTACTATAGGACCTCCCCCATATATAACAGGGTGTGAATATTCTGAATATATCATTACTATAGGACCTGCCCCCATATATAACAGGGTATGAATATTCTGGATATATCACTACTATAGGACCTGCCTCCATGTATAACAGGGTGTGAATATTCTGAATATATCATTACTATAGGACCTGCCTCCATATATAACAGGGTGTGAATATTCTGAATATATCATTACTATAGGACCTGCATCCATATATAACAGGGTGTGAATATTCTGAATATATCATTACTATAGGACCTGCCTCCATATATAACAGGGTGTGAATATTCTGAATATATCATTACTATAGGACCTGCCACCATATATAACAGGGTGTGAATATTCTGAATATATCATTACTATAGGACCTGCCCCATATATAACAGGGTGTGAATATTCTGAATATATCATTACTATAGGACCTGCCCCCATATATAACAGGGTGTGAATATTCTGAATATATCATTACTATAGGACCTCCCCCATATATAACAGGGTGTGAATATTCTGAATATATCATTACTATAGGACCTTCCCCATATATAACAGGGTGTGAATATTCTGAATATATCACTACTATAGGACCTGCCCCATATATAACAGGGTGTGAATATTCTGAATATATCATTACTATAGGACCTTCCCCATATATAACAGGGTGTGAATATTCTGAATATATCATTACTATTGGACCTGCCCCCATATATAACAGGGTGTGAATATTCTGAATATATCATTACTATAGGACCTGCCCCCATATATAACAGGGTGTGAATATTCTGAATATATCACTACTATAGGACCTGCCTCCATATATAACAGGGTGTGAATATTCTGAATATATCATTACTATAGGACCTGTCCCCATATATAACAGGGTGTGAATATTTTGAATATATCACTACTATAGGACCTACCCCATATATAACAGGGTGTGAATATTCTGGATATATCATTACTATAGGACCTGCCCCCATATATAACAGGGTGTGAATATTCTGAATATATCACTACTATAGGACCTGCCGCCATATATAACAGGGTGTGAATATTCTGAATATATCATTACTATAGGACCTGCCCCCATATATAACAGGGTGTGAATATTCTGAATATATCATTACTATAGGACCTGCCCCCATATATAACAGGGTGTGAATATTCTGAATATATCATTACTATAGGACCTGCCCCCATATATAACAGGGTGTGAATATTCTGAATATATCATTACTATAGGACCTGCCTCCATATATAACAGGGTGTGAATATTCTGGATATATCATTACTATAGGACCTCCCCCATATATAACAGGGTGTGAATATTCTGAATATATCATTACTATAGGACCTCCCCCATATATAACAGGGTGTGAATATTCTGAATATATCATTACTATAGGACCTGCCTCCATATATAACAGGGTGTGAATATTCTGAATATATCACTACTATAGGACCTGCCTCCATGTATAACAGGGTGTGAATATTCTGAATATATCATTACTATAGGACCTGCCCCCATATATAACAGGGTGTGAATATTCTGAATATATCATTACTATAGGACCTGTCCCATATATAACGGGGTGTGAATATTCTGAATATATCATTACTATAGGACCTGCCTCCATATATAACAGGGTGTGAATATTCTGAATATATCATTACTATAGGACCTGCCTCCATATATAACAGTGTGTGAATATTCTGAATATATCACTACTATAGGACCTGCCTCCATATATAACAGGGTGTGAATATTCTGAATATATCATTACTATAGGACCTGCCCCCATATATAACAGGGTGTGAATATTCTGAATATATCACTACTATAGGACGTCCCCCATATATAACAGGGTGTGAATATTCTGAATATATCATTACTATAGGACCTGCCCCCATATATAACAGGGTGTGAATATTCTGAATATATCACTACTATAGGACCTGCCCCCATATATAACAGGGTGTGAATATTCTGAATATATTATTACTATAGGACCTGCCACCATATATAACAGGGTGTGAATATTCTGAATATATCATTACTATAGGACCTCCCCCATATATAACAGGGTGTGAATATTCTGAATATATCACTACTATAGGACCTGCCCCCATATATAACAGGGTGTGAATATTCTGAATATATCATTACTATAGGACCTGCCCCCATATATAACAGGGTGTGAATATTCTGAATATATCATTACTATAGGACCTGCCCCGATATATAACAGGGTGTGAATATTCTGAATATATCACTACTATAGGACCTGCCCCCATATATAACAGGGTGTGAATATTCTGAATATATCATTACTATAGGACCTGCCCCCATATATAACAGGGTGTGAATATTCTGAATATATCATTACTATAGGACCTGCCCCATATATAACAGGGTGTGAATATTCTGAATATATCATTACTATAGGACCTGCCACCATATATAACAGGGTTTGAATATTCTGAATATATCACTACTATAGGACCTGCCCCCATATATAACAGGGTGTGAATATTCTGAATATATCATTACTATAGGACCTGCCCCCATATATAACAGGGTGTGAATATTCTGAATATATCACTACTATAGGACCTGCCTCCATATATAACAGGGTGTGAATATTCTGAATATATCATTACTATAGGACCTGTCCCCATATATAACAGGGTGTGAATATTCTGAATATATCATTACTATAGGACCTGTCCCATATATAACAGGGTGTGAATATTCTGAATATATCACTACTATAGGACCTGCCCCCATATATAACAGGGTGTGAATATTCTGAATATATCATTACTATAAGACCTGCCCCCATATATAACAGGGTGTGAATATTCTGAATATATCACTACTATAGGACCTGCCCCCATATATAACAGGGTGTGAATATTCTGAATATATCATTACTATAGGACCTGCCCCCATATATAACAGGGTGTGAATATTCTAAATATATCATTACTATAGGACCTCCCCCATATATAACAGGGTGTGAATATTCTGAATATATCATTACTATAGGACCTGCCCCCATATATAACAGGGTGTGAATATTCTGAATATATCATTACTATAGGACCTCCCCCATATATAACAGGGTGTGAATATTCTGAATATATCATTACTATAGGACCTGCCACCATATATAACAGGGTGTGAATATTCTGAATATATCACTACTATAGGACCTGCCCCCATATATAACAGGGTGTGAATATTCTGAATATATCACTACTATAGGACCTGCCCCCATATATAACAGGGTGTGAATATTCTGAATATATCATTACTATAGGACCTCCCCCATATATAACAGGGTGTGAATATTCTGAATATATCATTACTATAGGACCTGCCTCCATATATAACAGGGTGTGAATATTCTGAATATATCATTACTATAGGACCTGCCCCCATATATAACAGGGTGTGAATATTCTGAATATATCATTACTATAGGATCTGCCTCCATATATAACAGGGTGTGAATATTCTGAATATATCATTACTATAGGACCTCCCCCATATATAACAGGGTGTGAATATTCTGAATATATCATTACTATAGGACCTGCCCCATATATAACAGGGTGTGAATATTCTGAATATATCACTACTATAGGACCTGCCCCATATATAACAGGGTGTGAATATTCTGAATATATCACTACTATAGGACCTGCCTCCATATATAACAGGGTGTGAATATTCTGAATATATCATTACTATAGGACCTGCCCCCATATATAACAGGGTGTGAATATTCCGGATATATCATTACTATAGGACCTGCCTCCATATATAACGGGGTGTGAATATTCTGAATATATCACTACTATAGGACCTGCCCCATATATAACAGGGTATGAATATTCTGAATATATCATTACTATAGGACCTGCCCCCATATATAACAGGGTGTGAATATTCTGAATATATCATTACTATAGGACCTTCCCCATATATAACAGGGTGTGAATATTCTGAATATATCACTACTATAGGACCTGCCCCCATATATAACAGGGTGTGAATATTCCGGATATATCATTACTATAGGACCTGCCCCCATATATAACAGGATGTGAATATTCTGAATATATCATTACTATAGGACCTGCCCCCATATATAACAGGGTGTGAATATTCTGAATATATCATTACTATAGGACCTGCCCCATATATAACAGGGTGTGAATATTCTGAATATATCATTACTATAGGACCTGCCCCCATATATAACAGGGTGTGAATATTCTGAATATATCACTACTATAGGACCTCCCCCATATATAACAGGGTGTGAATATTCTGAATATATCATTACTACAGGACCTGCCTCCATATATAACAGGGTGTGAATATTCTAAATATATCATTACTATAGGACCTCCCCCATATATAACAGGGTGTGAATATTCTGAATATATCATTACTATAGGACCTGCCCCCATATATAACAGGGTGTGAATATTCTGAATATATCACTACTATAGGACCTCCACCATATATAACAGGGTGTGAATATTCTGAATATATCATTACTATAGGACCTCCACCATATATAACAGGGTGTGAATATTCTGAATATATCATTACTATAGGACCTGCCCCCATATATAACAGGGTGTGAATATTCTGAATATATCACTACTATAGGACCTGCCCCCATATATAACAGGGTGTGAATATTCTGAATATATCATTACTATAGGACCTGCCCCCATATATAACAGGGTGTGAATATTCTGAATATATCATTACTATAGGACCTGCCCCATATATAACAGGGTGTGAATATTCTGAATATATCATTACTATAGGACCTGCCCCCATATATAACAGGGTGTGAATATTCTGAATATATCATTACTATAGGACCTGTCCCCATATATAACAGGGTGTGAATATTCTGAATATATCATTACTATAGGACCTGCCCCCATATATAACAGGGTGTGAATATTCTGAATATATCATTACTATAGGACCTGCCCCCATATATAACAGGGTGTGAATACTATCACTACTAAAGGACCAGATGATTGTAGGACAAGTTTATACAACCTACTGTTCTCTGTTATCAGCCATTTGAGATTTGTTCTGTTACAGTGTTAGTGTCAACAATCCTTTGTGAGATAAATACATTGTAACAAACCCTCCGCTGTGAGAAGTATTTCAGTCTGTACAGGTTCTCATCCTATGGATGTAAATTAAAATGTTTCTTTTCACTGACGGCAAGCGGAGATTTTAAAAATGGTGAGAGAGTGACAGACCTTTGTATTGTGACTAAGAGTCCACCCGCATCTCCTGGTCTAATTCCCTCTTCTCTTGTTACTGTCTTAACGAACCCTCAGCTGTGAGAAGGTCAGGGCAAGGTCTTCATTCTCTGGATGTAAACAAGAAGCTGTAATAACCTCCTGGCCTGCAGGGGGGGCTATGCTGAAATTCTGTCTATTACTCCATTCGCTCTCAGAGCTGCACTCTGCTGCTTTCCTTTTAGCTCTCAGGTTGCATGACTCCACATCTTTCCTCTGCGCTCTTCCGCAGACTCTGCTGTGTTGCATTGTGGGAGATGTAATGTTTTTAATGCTGATTTAGAAAATGACTGCCCTCACACTGCATTGTGGGAGCCCGGCTGTCTCCTATATCAGATGGTTGGGTCCCATGACCTCCATCCTCTATGATACAGTCCGGGCAGGGCTCTCTGTATGGAGGGGAGTCACCCGGTGCCGGCAGTAGTCCTCCGCCTGGCTGGCGTGTGTGTGCTGCCCCCTGTGGTCCTCCCCGTCACATCAGTGATTGCTGCGGTTCGTCTCCTTGTGGCTCTGGCTGTGTAATGGGCTGATGCGGGGGGTTTAGATTGTGGGTACATTGCATGTCCTCGTGTTATCAGGGTTCTCATGTGGCCCCCGGGGGCCCCTCATCTCATTCATCCTGTTAACGTTTCTCTCATCGGTTGTCACCAGGTCGCAGCACAACATGGACGCTGGCAGCCGCCTACCGGACGAGCATGCCCTGATAGCGGATTATGTGGCCCGGCTCCGCAATGGCACACGGTTAGTGATAGGGGGCGCCGGCCGCTGATCCATTGTTATATGTATCACTCCTATACAACATTGTAACAAAGTGTGACGTTTATTTAAAGGGCCGGTGACTATTTTTAGTTTTTCCTGTCTGATCCACATGATACAGTGAAATTTCCCGTTACCTGGCGGCGCCCACGTCTGTCACACAAAGGCTTCTCCACCTGCGCCATGTCTCACCCTCATCTTATCATAAGGACCAGCCAGGAGGATTTTTTGTCATGTGTAGAGTCCTTCATTTCATGAGCGGATAGAATACCCCCATCATTTGCCTGGATATAAAGCGGGGGAACTCTGCATTACTTCTCTTGTACTGATCTTACTCTAGTCACATCCAGAGCTGCATTCACCTGTCTGCGGACATGCTGTTAGCTCCCAGGCGCCACATGCACCATCTGCCACCTGCTGGTGTATTCATTTGTACAGATCGTGCTCTGCCGTGCTGCATTCTGGAAGATGTAGTGTATTTACCAGGCTTATGTGAGGTGAAATGCATTGTGGTAATGGCGGCCATTTTGCTTGTCACCGAATATAAATAAGAAACCGTTGAATAGAATTTGGGAGAAGAGGATAGATAAAATGCTACCGTCTATCCTTTCTGTATGGAGCATGCTCCGCTGTGTTGCATTGTGGAACATGTAGGGTAACCAGCAGAACTGTGAATGCAGCTCTAGCTGTGACTGGAGTATAAGTACACAGTACTCCCTGGGGATGCAGCTACTCGGGGTCTGGGGCTCGAGGGCTGGCATTGCAGTCAGTAGTCCCGGTGCCACCTTACTCCATGGCAGCAGTGCAGCTCTGACCATCGGGGGGCGCTCTCATGTCCACCGGAATCTTTTTCATTCTATGAATTGTACAAATGACAAAAATAAAAATCCGCTGCTGCGAAGCCGCATTGTGTAGGACGAGGCGCTCCCTGTACCTCTATATTCTCATGCAGCCCCCCCCCCTCCTCAGTATATATAATGCAAAGCCTGTATCTGAGCCTGGATGGGCCCTACTGGGGGAAATAGATTGTAAGTTCCTGGGGACAAGGATGATGGGAGTTTTACATTGTGTGTGATCTCTGGACAGGGATGATGGGAGTGATACATTGTGTGTGATATCTGGGCAGGGATGATGGGGGTGATACATTGTGTGTGATATCTGGACAGGGATGATGGGGGTGATACATTGTGTGTGATCTCTGGACAGGGATGATGGGGGTGATACATTGTGTGTGATATCTGGGCAGGGATGATGGGAGTGATACATTGTGTGTGATATCTGGGCAGGGATGATGGGGGTGATACATTGTGTGTGATATCTGGACAGGGATGATGGGGGTGATACATTGTGTGTGATATCTGGGCAGGGATGATGGGGGTGATACATTGTGTGTGATCTCTGGACAGGGATGATGGGAGTGATACATTGTGTGTGATATCTGGGCAGGGATGATGGGGGTGATACATTGTGTGTGATATCTGGGCAGGGATGATGGGAGTGATACATTGTGTGTGATATCTGGACAGGGATGATGGGGGTGATACATTGTGTGTGTGATATCTGGACAGGGATGATGGGGGTGATACATTGTGTGTGATATCTGGACAGGGATGATGGGAGTGATACATTGTGTGTGATATCCGGACAGGGATGATGGGAGTGATACATTGTGTGTGATATCTGGACAGGGATGATGGGGGTGATACATTGTGTGTGATATCTGGACAGGGATGATGGGAGTGATACATTGTGTGTGATATCTGGGCAGGGATGATGGGGGTGATACATTGTGTGTGATATCTGGACAGGGATGATGGGGGTGATACATTGTGTGTGTGATATCTGGACAGGGATGATGGGAGTGATACATTGTGTGTGATATCTGGGCAGGGATGATGGGAGTGATACATTGTGTGTGATATCTGGACAGGGATGATGGGGGTGATACATTGTGTGTGATATCTGGACAGGGATGATGGGAGTGATACATTGTGTGTGATCTCTGGACAGGGATGATGGGGGTGATACATTGTGTGTGATATCTGGACAGGGATGATGGGGGTGATACATTGTGTGTGATATCTGGGCAGGGATGATGGGGGTGATACATTGTGTGTGATATCTGGGCAGGGATGATGGGGGTGATACATTGTGTGTGATATCTGGGCAGGGATGATGGGGGTGATACATTGTGTGTGATATCTGGGCAGGGATGATGGGGGTGATACATTGTGTGTGATATCTGGACAGGGATGATGGGGGTGATACATTGTGTGTGTGATATCTGGACAGGGATGATGGGGGTGATACATTGTGTGTGTGATATCTGGACAGGGATGATGGGAGTGATACATTGTGTGTGATATCCGGACAGGGATGATGGGAGTGATACATTGTGTGTGATATCTGGACAGGGATGATGGGGGTGATACATTGTGTGTGATATCTGGACAGGGATGATGGGAGTGATACATTGTGTGTGATATCTGGGCAGGGATGATGGGGGTGATACATTGTGTGTGATATCTGGGCAGGGATGATGGGAGTGATACATTGTGTGTGATATCTGGGCAGGGATGATGGGGGTGATACATTGTGTGTGATATCTGGACAGGGATGATGGGAGTGATACATTGTGTGTGATATCTGGGCAGGGATGATGGGAGTGATACATTGTGTGTGATATCTGGGCAGGGATGATGGGGGTGATACATTGTGTGTGATATCTGGACAGGGATGATGGGAGTTTTACATTGTGTGTGATCTCTGGACAGGGATGATGGGAGTGATACATTGTGTGTGATATCTGGACAGGGATGATGGGGGTGATACATTGTGTGTGATATCTGGACAGGGATGATGGGAGTGATACATTGTGTGTGATATCTGGGCAGGGATGATGGGGGTGATACATTGTGTGTGATATCTGGACAGGGATGATGGGGGTGATACATTGTGTGTGTGTGATATCTGGACAGGGATGATGGGGGTGATACATTGTGTGTGATCTCTGGACAGGGATGATGGGAGTGATACATTGTGTGTGATATCTGGACAGGGATGATGGGGGTGATACATTGTGTGTGATATCTGGACAGGGATGATGGGAGTGATACATTGTGTGTGATATCTGGACAGGGATGATGGGAGTGATACATTGTGTGTGATATCTGGGCAGGGATGATGGGGGTGATACATTGTGTGTGATATCTGGGCAGGGATGATGGGGGTGATACATTGTGTGTGATATCTGGACAGGGATGATGGGAGTGATACTTTGTGTGTGATATCCGGACAGGGATGATGGGGGTGATACATTGTGTGTGATATCTGGGCAGGGATGATGGGGGTGATACTATGTGTGTGATATCTGGACAGGGATGATGGGAGTGATACTTTGTGTGTGATATCTGGACAGGGATGATGGGGGTGATACATTGTGTGTGTGATCTCTGGACAGGGATGATGGGGGTGATACTTTGTGTGTGATCTCCGGACAGGGATGATGGGGGTGATACATTGTGTGTGATATCCGGACAGGGATGATGAGAGTGATACATTGTGTGTGATATCCGGACAGGGATGATGAGAGTGATACATTGTGTGTGATATCCGGACAGGGATGATGGGGGTGATACTTTGTGTGTGATATCCGGACAGGGATGATGAGAGTGATACATTGTGTGTGATATCCGGACAGGGATGATGAGAGTGATACATTGTGTGTGATATCCGGACAGGGATGATGAGAGTGATACATTGTGTGTGATATCCGGACAGGGATGATGGGGGTGATACATTGTGTGTGTGATCTCTGGACAGGGATGATGGGGGTGATACATTGTGTGTGATATCCGGACAGGGATGATGAGAGTGATACATTGTGTGTGATATCCGGACAGGGATGATGGGGGTGATACATTGTGTGTGTGATCTCTGGACAGGGATGATGGGGGTGATACTTTGTGTGTGATCTCCGGACAGGGATGATGGGGGTGATACATTGTGTGTGATATCCGGACAGGGATGATGAGAGTGATACATTGTGTGTGATATCCGGACAGGGATGATGGGGGTGATACATTGTGTGTGTGATCTCTGGACAGGGATGATGGGGGTTATACATTGTGTGTGTGATCTCTGGACAGGGATGATGGGGGTTATACATTGTGTGTGTGATCTCTGGACAGGGATGATGGGGGTGATACATTGTGTGTGATCTCTGGACAGGGATGATGGGGGTGATACATTGTGTGTGTGATCTCTGGACAGGGATGATGGGGGTGATACATTGTGTGTGTGATATCTGGACAGGGATGATGGGGGTGATACATTGTGTGTGTGATATCTGGACAGGGATGATGGGGGTGATACATTGTGTGTGATCTCTGGACAGGGATGATGGGAGTGATACATTGTGTGTGATATCTGGACAGGGATGATGGGGGTGATACATTGTGTGTGATATCTGGGCAGGGATGATGGGGGTGATACATTGTGTGTGATATCTGGACAGGGATGATGGGAGTGATACATTGTGTGTGATATCTGGGCAGGGATGATGGGGGTGATACATTGTGTGTGATCTCTGGACAGGGATGATGGGAGTGATACATTGTGTGTGATCTCTGGGCAGGGATGATGGGGGTGATACATTGTGTGTGTGATCTCTGGACAGGGATGATGGGGGTGATACATTGTGTGTGTGATATCTGGACAGGGATGATGGGGGTGATACATTGTGTGTGTGATCTCTGGGCAGGGATGATGGGGGTGATACATTGTGTGTGTGATATCTGGGCAGGGATGATGGGGGTGATACATTGTGTGTGATATCTGGGCAGGGATGATGGGGGTGATACATTGTGTGTGATATCTGGGCAGGGATGATGGGGGTGATACATTGTGTGTGATATCTGGGCAGGGATGATGGGGGTGATACATTGTGTGTGATATCTGGGCAGGGATGATGGGGGTGATACAATCTGTGTACGCAGCTCATGTTGTGCTTCCATTGTCAGTGTGTTGGACAGTCCGAGCCGGCTGGATGAAGAACATCGTCTGATCGCTCGTTACGCCGCCAGACTCGCCGCTGAGGCCGGGAACTCGGTGAGTAAATGACTAATGAGGGTGAGAAGTTTTATCTCCACATCGAGGGAATCCCAGAAGCCGGGAGCGGACGATGTACGTGGTGGCAAATAATCATCAATGTTCAGTCACCACCTCATATTATACTCCAGTCACATCCAGAGCTGCTCCTAATAGTCTCCATATAACATCTCTCTTCTACCTATCCTCATATCACATTTTATACTCCAGCCACCTCCAGAGCTGCTCCTAATCATCTCCATATAACACCTCTTCTCTCATCTTCCACTTTTTCTCACATCACATTTTATACTCCAGTCACATCCAGAGCTGCATTTACATTTCTTCCTGTAAACCAGCTGCCTGCTGGGAGACGTAGTTTGTTTTCTACTGTCTGGTGTAAACACTACATGTTCTACAATGCTACGTAGCAGAGCGAGTTCTGCGCAGACCCTGAACCAGCAGGTGGCGCCAGAAAAATTTGAGATCCTGGGAGCTAACAGGAAAGCAGTAGAATTGTGAATGCAGCTCTGGATGTGTCTGGAGACCAGGCTTTACAGGGTTCCTCAGCATGATGTGGAGATGTGTCATGTGATGTGCGCAGTGTCCGTGTCCCACGTCCGCCATGACCTTGTCCTCTGCAGCCTCGAGCGCCCACTGAACTCAGCTTTAACTTTGACGCCAACAAGCAGCAGCGACAGCTGATCGCCGAGCTGGAGAATAAGAACCGGTAAGAACGAGTGTCATGTAACATGTACAGCAGCATGGGGTGTGAGTGGAGTACAGGGAAGGGTCGTATTATGAATAGCTGCAGGGGGTCATGTATTCCTCATTTTCTGTGTTCACCCACAATTCCCTGCTCTGCAGCGCCCCCTATCTTGTCAGGGCCTACTACTCTATGTATCCAAAGCTTCCTTGTTCATGAATAGAATGCTAGAAGTTCAGTGAAGACTGACACACATGTAGAGCAGTAGGAGGGGAGTATGGGGATGTAACATTACATAACTATGCAGATTTATATGTCACTCAGAGTGTGTGGAAAGCTGGGTGACCACTAATATGGGCACCGTAATGGAGACACCCAGCGTGGGATACCTCATATATGTCAGGGATGCATCATTAAAACGGGAGACTGGTAGGAGGGGGCAGGGCGCGATCGTGTGTACGGCTGCAGGAGCGCCACGATGAGGGAATGGGGGGGGCTCAGGGAAATAAATACTAATGGCGGGGGAGGAGCCCCAACACTCTGTCGTGTCCCATACAGCATAGAGGCGATCGCACGGGCTGTTCTATGAGGAGCGCAGGGGGCGGAGCTTCACTCACCGGTCAGTGACGTCTCATTTGTCGTCATTACAGAGAAATCCTACAGGAGATTCAGCGGCTGCGTCTGGAGCACGAGCAGGCGTCCCAGCCCACCCCCGAGAAAGCGCAGCACAACCCCACCCTGCTGGCCGAGCTCCGGCTGCTACGGTAAGGGGGAGGGTGTGAAGGTGCGGGGGATGTATCGGGTGTGAAGGTGCGGAGGGTGTATCGGGTGTGAGGGTGTGGGGGGTGTATCGGTGTGATGGTGCGGGCGGTGTGAGGGTGCGGGGGGTGTTATGGTGCGGGCGGTGTATCGGGTGTGAGGGTGCGGGGGGTGTTATGGTGCAGGGGGTGTTATGGTGCGGGCGGTGTATCGGTGTGATGGTGCGGGCGGTGTGAGGGTGCGGGGGGTGTTATGGTGCGGGCGGTGTATCGGGTGTGAGGGTGCGGGGGGTGTTATGGTGCAGGGGGTGTTATGGTGCGGGCGGTGTTATGGTGCGGGCGGTGTATCGGGTGTGAGGGTGCGGGGGGTGTTATGGTGCGGGCGGTGTATCGGGTGTGAGGGTGCGGGGGGTGTTATGGTGCAGGGGGTGTTATGGTGCGGGCGGTGTATCGGGTGTGATGGTGCGGGTCGTGTATCGGGTGTGATGGTGCGGGGGGTGTGATGGTGCGGGCGGTGTATCGGGTGTGATGGTGCGGGTCGTGTATCGGGTGTGATGGTGCGGGTGGTGTATCGGGTGTGATGGTGCGGGTGGGTGTATCGGGTGTGATGGTGCGGGTGGGTGTATCGGGTGTGATGGTGCGGGTGGTGTATCGGGTGTGATGGTGCGGGTGGGTGTATCGGGTGTGATGGTGCGGGTGGGTGTATCGGGTGTGATGGTGCAGGGGGATTATACTTCTCCCAGGGAGCATTGCTCTTTATACTCAGTACAGTTGGGTC
The DNA here is from genome assembly GCF_050947455.1 of Rhinoderma darwinii. Classification (NCBI taxonomy): domain Eukaryota; kingdom Metazoa; phylum Chordata; class Amphibia; order Anura; family Rhinodermatidae; genus Rhinoderma; species Rhinoderma darwinii. The sequence continues at coordinate 6,023,707 of NC_134690.1, read as the reverse complement.
TCCACAATGAGAATCATCACCTTCCTCTAAGGAGAAAACCCACAGGACACTGATAGAAATGGCGCTCAACCTCGCCCTCCGCCCGTCACTTCTCTCCTCGCCCTCCGCCCGTCGCTTCTCTCCTCGCCCTCCGCCCGTCGCTTCTCTCCTCGCCCTCCGCCCGTCGCTTCTCTCCTCGCCCTCCGCCCGTCGCTTCTCTCCTCGCCCTCCGCCCGTCGCTTCTCTCCTCGCCCTCCGCCCGTCGCTTCTCTCCTCGCCCTCCGCCCGTCGCTTCTCTCCTCGCCCTCCGCCCGTCGCTTCTCTCCTCGCCCTCCGCCCGTCGCTTCTCTCCTCGCCCTCCGCCCGTCGCTTCTCTCCTCGCCCTCCGCCCGTCTCTTCTCTCCTCGCTCTCCGCCCGTCTCTTCTCTCCTCGCCCTCCGCCCGTCGCTTCTCTCCTCGCCCTCCGCCCGTCTCTTCTCTCCTCGCCCTCCGCCCGTCTCTTCTCTCCTCGCCCTCCGCCCGTCTCTTCTCTCCTCGCCCTCCGACCGTCGCTTCTCTCCTCGCCCTCCGCCCGTCGCTTCTCTCCTCGCCCCTCACTTCTTTCCATTACTTCTTTAGTGTTTAGTAACGTATACGCCCGGCGGACAGCACAAGCGCTGTGTGAATGGGGCCTAACATGCAAGACATTAACCCCTTCATTACCGCTCCAGAGAAGACGCGCTCAGCTTAACCCCTTCATTACTGCTCCAGAGAGGACGCGCTCACCTTAACCCCTTCTTATAATATTAGTGGGAGCACAGTACTGTATTAACCCCTTCATTACTGCTCCAGGGAGTCTCATATCTTTTTTTCCTTACATCATTAGACTGTGAGAGATAAGTTCATGTTAACCCTTTTCTTACTGACATCTAGTGGCTCACATTAACCCTCTATTTACCTTGTTCACCATCACTTTATGGGGCACCCGTTACACCCGGCTGCCCGCCCCTCGCTGGCGATCAGTTCTAGCCCGGTAATCTATTAACCCTTTTGTTGCGCCACCACCGTTACCACCTGTAGCGGAGGTCTCCAGCAGTGACGTGTCCCGTTCTGTCCACAGGCAGAGGAAGGATGAGCTGGAGCAGAGAATGTCAGCTCTTCAGGAGAGTCGGAGGGAGCTGATGGTGCAGCTGGAAGGGCTGATGAAGCTTCTGAAGGTGAGAACCTCGTGTCTGCTCATATTAAGGCTCCATCCAAGCTCACAGCGCCGTGTCACATGACCGGCGGGAGGCAAAATGCAGGAGCGACCCTCTTGTATGCGCATAACACGAGTCTCCGCTCACTGAGCCCCCTGTATGGTGCCCCCTATACTCCGTGTATCACTTCTAATGGGAGCGGGAGCCGCCTTGCCCCTATAGAATGGGGGAGACGACCCGGTGAAAGCTCTCCTTACATCTGTATGTATATATATATATTCTCTTTGAGGGAGCATTTAATTGGCGCCCCCAGTACCCCCTTTATTTGGGCTCCATTGTGGTTACAGATGGTGACTCCTCTTTATAGAGTTGACGCGGCGGTCCGGTGGGGACACAGGCGGCTCTTAGTTACCCCCCCTTTTATATCAGATCCACAGATTTGTGCCCATTTATAAAGTATTTATGTTTTTTTGTAAACGACGGCCGAACTGTAAAGTGGAACTCCGCCCTAACGAACATGAGAGAAGGACAATCTGCACCGGCTGGGCTCAAAGTGGTCGCCCTTCCCCCACCCGTCCGCCGCAGTGACCACGGTCCAGAGTGCATTGATATATACCTGTATGTTATGTGGAAATGTCCTGATAAGGAGTTGTGTATGAAGGGTAAATACTGTTCAGCTGCCCATATTCTGCCCTCCCCTCGTTGTGGGCTGCGAGCATCTCCGGGGTCCATGAGAGGAGCGGGGGCTGTAATATAGTAGTGTCCGCTCCGTCCTCACCCCCCCCCACGTGTCCTGTAGCTGCTCACAGCGCATCAATTACGACAGGATATATTATATAGTGGGGGGTGCTGTAGGGATCAGCTGTTACAATATATACAATCCTATATAAATACATTAATAGATTGCCGTCTGCCATGGTATACAGGTCTTGGACGTCTGAGCTGGGTTTTCTTTAGATATATATATATACAGTGAAGGAAATAAGTATTTGATCCCTTGCTGATTTTGTAAGTTTGCCCACTGTCAAAGACATGAACAGTCTAGAATTTTTAGGCTAGGTTAATTTTACCAGTGAGAGATAGATTATATAAAAAAAAAAAAAAGGAATCACATAGTCACAATTATATATATTTATTTGCATTGTGCACAGAGAAATAAGTATTTGATGGCAAACAACACTTAATACTTGGTGGCAAAACCCTTGTTGGCAAGCACAGCAGTCAGACGTTTTTTGTAGTTGATGATGAGGTTTGCACACATGTTAGATGGAATTTTGGCCCACTCCTCTTTGCAGATCATCTGTAAATCATTAAGATTTCGAGGCTGTCGCTTGGCAACTCGGATCTTCAGCTCCCTCCATAAGTTTTCGATGGGATTAAGGTCTGGAGACTGGCTAGGCCACTCCATGACCTTAATGTGCTTCTTTTTGAGCCACTCCTTTGTTGCCATGGCTGTATGTTTCGGGTCATTGTCGTGCTGGAAGACCCAGCCACGAGCCATTTTTAATGTCCTGGTGGGTGGAGGGAATGAGGTTGTCACTCAGGATTTGACGGTACATGGCTCCATCCATTCTCCCATTGATGCGGTGAAGTAGTCCTGTGCCCTTAGCAGAGAAACACCCCCAAAACATAATGTTTCCACCTCCATGCTTGACAGGGAGGACGGTGTTCTTTGGGTCATAGGCAGCATTTCTCTTCCTCCAAAAACGGCGAGTTGAGTTAATGCCAAAGAGCTCAATTTTAGTCTCATCTGACCACAGCACCTTCTCCCAATCACTCTCAGAATCATCCAGATGTTCATTTGCAAACTTCAGACGGGCCTGTACATGTGCCTTCTTGAGCAGGTGGACCTTGCGGGCACTGCAGGATTTTAATCCATTATGGCGTAATGTGTTACCAATGGTTTTCTTGGTGACTGTGGTCCCAGCTGCCTTGAGATCATTAACAAGTTCCCCCCGTGTAGTTTTCGGCTGAGCTCTCACCTTCCTCAGGATCAAGGATACCCCACGAGGTGAGATTTTGCATGGAGCCCCAGATCGATGTCGATTGACAGTCATTTTGTATGTCTTCCATTTTCTTACTATTGCACCAACAGTTGTCTCCTTCTCACCCAGCGTCTTACTTATGGTTTTGTAGCCCATTCCAGCCTTGTGCAGGTCTATGATCTTGTCCCTGACATCCTTAGAAAGCTCTTTGGTCTTGCCCATGTTGTAGAGGTTAGAGTCAGACTGATTCATTGAGTCTGTGGACAGGAGTCTTTTATACAGGTGACCATGTAAGAGCTGTCTATAATGCAGGCACCAAGTGGATTTGGAGCAGTAACTGGTCTGGAGGAGGCTGAACTCTTAATGGTTGGTAGGGGGTCACATACTTATTTCTCTGTGCACAATGCAAATAAATATATATCATTTTGACTATGTGATTTTCAGTTTTTTTTTTATATAATCTATCTCTCACTGGTAACATTAACCTAGCCTAAAAATTCTAGACTGTTCATGTCTTTGACAGTGGGCAAACTTACAGAATCAGCAAGGGATCAAATACTTATTTCCTTCACTGTACTTACCCTTGGGTCATCGTTCGAGGCAGCGACAGATCACCATGTTGTATACAGGATTTTCTTGAGATTGAAGCCGTCAGGTGGAGCCTTTAGGGTATGTGCACACACACTAATTACGTCCGTAATTGACGGACGTATTTCGGCCGCAAGTCCCGGACCGAACACAGTGCAGGGAGCCGGGCTCCTAGCATCATAGTTATGTACGATGCTAGGAGTCCCTGCCTCGCTGCAGGACAACTGTCCCGTACTGAAAACATGATTACAGTACGGGACAGTAGTTCCACGGAGAGGCAGGGACTCCTAGCATCGTACATAAGTATGATGCGAGGAGCCCGGCTCCTTGCACTGTGTTCGGTCCGGTACTTGCGGCCGAAATACGTCCGTCAATTACGGACGTAATTAGTGTGTGTGCACATACCCATAGATTCTCCGCTAAAAAGTACCAGACAAGCTTCACTATATCTGCGTATGTTCTGCAGAGATCTACTCCAGAGCTGATCCCCTCATTATACGAATCATCATGTACATCCTCGATCATGTGATCTACTCCAGAGCTGATCCCCTCATTATACGAATCATCATGTACATCCTCGAACATGTGATCTACTCCAGAGCTGATCCCCTCATTATACGAATCATCATGTACATCCTGGATCATGTGATCTACTCCAGAGCTAATCCCCTCATTATACGAATCATCATGTACATCCTGGATCATGTGATCTACTCCAGAGTTGATCCCCTCATTATACCAATCATCATGTACATCCTGGATCATGTGATCTACTCCAGAGATGATCCCCTCATTATACGAATCATCATGTACATCCTGGATCATGTCATCTACTCCAGAGCTGATTCCCCTCCATTATACCGATCATTATCTACATCCTGGATCATGTGATCTACTCCAGAGCTGATCCCCTCATTATACCGATCATTATCTACATCCTGGATCATGTGATCTACTCCAGAGCTGATCCCCTCATTATACCGATCATTATCTACATCCTGGATCATGTGATCTACTCCAGAGCTGATCCCCTCATTATACCGATCATTATGTATATCCTGGATCATGTGATCTACTCCAGAGCTGATTCCCTTCCATTATACCGATCATTATCTACATCCTGGATCATGTGATCTACTCCAGAGCTGATCCCCTCATTATACCGATCATTATGTACATCCTGGATCATGTGATCTACTCCAGAGCTGATTCCCTTCCATTATACCGATCATTATCTACATCCTGGATCATGTGATCTACTCCAGAGCTGATCCCCTCATTATACCGATCATCATGTACATCCTGGATCATGTGATCTACTCCAGAGCTGATCCCCTCATTATACCGATCATTATGTACATCCTGGATCACGTGATCTACTCCAGCACTGATCCCCTCATTATACCGATCATTATGTACATCCTGGATCACGTGATCTACTCCAGCACTGATCCCCTCATTATACCTGCCATTATCTACATCCTGGATCATGTGATTTACTCCAGCACTGATCCCCTCATTATTCTAATCATTGAATACATCCTGGATCATGTGATCTACTCCAGAGCTGATCCCCTCATTATACCGATCATTATGTACATCCTGGATCATGTGATCTACTCCAGAGCTGATCCCCCTCATTATACCGATCATTATCTACATCCTGGATCATGTGATCTACTCCAGAGCTGATCCCCTCATTATACCGATCATTATCTACATCCTGGATCATGTGATCTACTCCAGAGCTGATCCCCTCATTATACCGATCATTATGTACATCCTGGATCATGTGATCTACTTCCGAGCTGATCCCCTCATTATACCAATCATTATGTACATCCTGGATCATGTGATCTACTCCAGAGCTGATCCCCTCATTATACCGATCATCATGTACATCCTGGATCATGTGATCTACTTCCGAGCTGATCCCCTCATTATACCGATCATTATGTACATCCTGGATCATGTGATCTACTCCAGAGCTGATCCCCTCATTATACCGATCATCATGTACATCCTGGATCATGTGATCTACTCCAGAGCTGATCCCCTCATTATACCGATCATTATGTACATCCTGGATCATATGATCTACTCCAGAGCTGATCCCCTCATTATACCGATCATTATGTACATCCTGGATCATATGATCTACTCCAGAGCTGATCCCCCTCATTATACCGATCATTATGTACATCCTGGATCATGTGATCTACTCCAGAGCTGATCCTCTCATTATACCGATCATTATGTACATCCTGGATCATGTGATCTACTCCAGAGCTGATCCCCTCATTATACCGATCATTATCTACATCTTGGATCATGTGATCTACTCCAGAGCTGATCCCCTCATTATACCGATCATCATGTACATCCTTGATCATGTGATCTACTCCAGAGTTGATCCCCCTCATTATACTGATCATTATCCACATCCTGGATCATGTGATCTACTCCAGAGCTGATCCCCTCATTATACCGAACATTATGTACATCCTGGATCATATGATCTACTCCAGAGCTGATCCCCTCATAACAATCATCATGTACATCCTAGATCATGTGATCTACTCCAGAGCTGATCCCCTCATTATACCGATCATTATCCACATCCTGGATCATGTGATCTACTCCAGAGCTGATCCCCTCATTATAATAATAATAATAATCTTTATATAGCGCCAACATATTACGCAGCACTTTACAATTTAGAGGGGACATGAAACAAACAATATCAGACATTACATAGTGACAAAGCTGATTTACAATTCAAACCTGAGGAGAGAGGACCCTGCTCGCAAGAGCTTACAATCTATGAGGAGGAGAGGAGGCGAGGACACTGATCACAAGAGCTTACAATCTATGAGGAGGAGAGGAGTAAGGATCCTGCTCGCAAGAGCTTACAATCTATGAGGACATAAGGGAGACACAAAGTGTAATAGTGTTTGTTCTGTACAATGGTCCGGCCATTTTTATACACATGCGGTGGTAACATAAAGCTGCATGAGCCGGTCACCAGCCGGTATCCGTGTATGACGGACATGAAGAGAAGGAGTGTGAGGGAATCTTATTCTGATGACTAATCTATAAGGGGGGCCATGGAAAGGAGTCAGATTAGGGAATGTTATAGGCCGGTCTAAATAGATGTGTTTTCAGGGCACGTTTAAAACTGTGGATATTGGGAATTAATCGGATTGTCTGGGGTAGCGCATTCCAGAGGACGGGTGCAGCACGAGAGAAATCCTGGAGACGGTAGTGGGAGGTTCGGATTATGGAGGATTTTAATCTAAGGTCGTTGGCAGAACGTAGAGCCCGAGTAGGGTGGTGGACAGAGATGAGGGAGGAGATGTAAGGAGGTGCAGCACTGGGGAGAGCGTCGTGGGGGAGAGGAATAAGTTTGAATTTTATTCTGAAGGGGATGGGCAACCAGTGCAGTGACTGGCACAGGGTAGAGGCGTTTGTGTAGCGGTCCAGTGCAGTGACTGGCACAGATTAGAGGCGTTGGTGTAGCGGTGCAGTGCAGTGACTGGCACAGATTAGAGGCGTTGGTGTAGCGGTGCAGTGCAGTGACTGGCACAGGGTAGAGGCATTGGTGTAGCAGTGCAGTGACTGGCACAGGGTAGAGGAGTTGGTGTAGCGGTCCAGTGTAGTGACTGGCACAGGGTAGAGGCGTTGATGTAGAGGTGTAGTGACTGGCACAGGCATTGGTGTAGCGGTCCAGTGTAGTGACTGGCACAGGGTAGAGGCGTTGGTGTAGCGGTGCAGTGACTGGCACAGGGTAGAGGCATTGGTGTAGCAGTGCAGTGACTGGCACAGGGTAGAGGAGTTTGTGTAGCGGTCCAGTGTAGTGACTGGCACAGGGTAGAGGCGTTGATGTAGAGGTGTAGTGACTGGCACAGGCATTGGTGTAGCGGTCCAGTGTAGTGACTGGCACAGGGTAGAGTCGTTGATGTAGAGGTGCAGTGACTGGCACAGGCATTGGTGTAGCGGTCCAGTGTAGTGACTGGCACAGGGTAGAGTCGTTGATGTAGAGGTGTAGTGACTGGCACAGGCATTGGTGTAGCGGTCCAGTGTAGTGACTGGCACAGGGTAGAGTCGTTGATGTAGAGGTGTAGTGACTGGCACAGGCATTGGTGTAGCGGTTGGTCATAAATATGAGCCTGGCTGCTGCATTGAGGATAGATTTGGGAGGGGAGAGTTTGGTGAGGGGAAGACCGACCATTTAATGAGTTACAGGAGTCAAGACGAGAGAATCAGAGAGACAATGAGAGTTTTGGCTGTTTCATGTGATCTACTCCAGAGCTGATCCCCCCCCCCTCCATTATACCGGCCATTATCTGCATCCTGAATCATGTGATCTACTCCAGTCTTGATCCCCCTCATTATACCGATCATTATGTACATCCTGGATCATGTGATCTACTCCAGAGCTGATCCCCTCATTATACCGATCATCATGTACATCCTGGATCATGTGATCTACTCCAGTGCTGATCCCCCTCATTATACCGATCATTATCTACATACTTATCATACGATCTATTTCACTACTTCTCTCCATATTACAACGGTCCGTGTCTACATCCTGGATCATGTGATCTACTCCAGAGCTGATTCCCCTCATTATACCGATCATTATGTACATCCTGGATCATGTGATCTACTCCAGAGCTGATCCCCTCATTATACCGATCATTATGTACATCCTGGATCATGTGATCTACTCCAGTGCTGATCCCCCTCATTATACCGATCATTATGTACATCCTGGATCATGTGATCTACTCCAGTGCTGATCCCCCTCATTATACCGATCATTATGTACATCCTGGATCATGTGATCTACTCCAGTGCTGATCCCCCTCATTATACCGATCATTATGTACATCCTGGATCATGTGATCTACTCCAGAGCTGATCCCCCTCATTATACCGATCATTATGTACATCCTGGATCATGTGATCTACTCCAGAGCTGATCCCCTCATTATACCGATCATTATGTACATCCTGGATCATGTGATCTACTCCAGAGCTGATCCCCTCATTATACCAATCATTATGTACATACTTATCATACGATCTATTTCACTACTTATCTCCATATTACAACGGTCCGTGTCTACATCCTGGATCATGTGATCTACTCCAGAGCTGATCCCCTCATTATACCGATCATTATGTACATCCTGGATCATGTGATCTACTCCAGTGCTGATCCCCTCATTATACCGATCATTATGTACATACTTATCATACGATCTATTTCACTACTTATCTCCATATTACAGCGGTCCGTGTCTACATCCTGGATCATGTGATCTACTCCAGAGCTGATCCCCTCATTATACCAATCATTATGTACATACTTATCATACGATCTATTTCACTACTTATCTCCATATTACAACGGTCCGTGTCTACATCCTGGATCATGTGATCTACTCCAGAGCTGATCCCCTCATTATACCGATCATTATGTACAGCCTAGATCATTTGATCTCCTCATTATATCAGTCAATATGTACATACTCCTCATTATAAGGGCTGATTCAGACGTGCGTGGCGTTTTTGCGCACGCAAAACACACGGCGTTTTGCCTGCGCAAAAGCCACTTACCAGCTCCGTGAGGCGATGGTGCTATATGATGCGCGGCTGTGTGATTTTCGCGCAGCCGCCATCATTATGACACGCCATTTGGATGTTTGTAAACAGAAAAGCACGTGGTGTTTTTCTGTTTACATTCATCTTTTTGACAGCTGGTGCGCGAATCACGCAGTTCGCACGTGCAACCTGCGTGGTTTTCACGCACCCATTGACTTCAAAATATGCCGAGATATTGACCATGTCGCGCTTTTTGCGCAGCGGACAAACGCTGCGCAAAAAGCACGGACTGTCTGTACTGCCCCATAGACTTGTATTGGTCCATGCGAGCCGCGTGAAAACCACGCGGCCCGCATGGACGCAATACACGTTCGTGTGAATCCAGCCTAACGGTAACTGTCTACACCCTGGATCGTGTGATTTCTTCCAGAGCTGATCACCCTCATTATACCGGCCATTATCTACATCCTGGATCATGTGATCTACTCCAGAGCCGATCCCCTCATTATACCGATCCCCTCATTATACCGATTATGTACATCCTGGATCATGTGATCTACTCCAGAGCCGATCCCCTCATTATACCGGCCATTATCTACATCCTGGCTCATGTGATCTACTCCAGAGCCGATCCCCTCATTATACCGGCCATTATCTACATCCTGGATCATGTGATCTACTCCAGAGCCGATCCCCTCATTATACCGATTCCCTCATTATACCGATTATGTACATCCTGGATCATGTGATCTACTCCAGAGCTGATCCCCTCATTATACCGGCCATTATCTACATCCTGGATCATGTGATCTACTCCAGAGCTAATCCTCTCATACCGATCATTATCCACATCCTGGATCATGTGATTTACTCCAGCACTGATCCCCTCATTATACCGATCATTATCTACATCCTGGATCATGTGATCTACTCCAGAGCCGATTCCCTCATTATACCGATCATTATCTACATCCTGGATCATGTGATCTACTCCAGAGCTGATCCCCTCATTATACCAATCATCATGTACATTCTGGATCACGTGATCTACTCCAGAGCTCATCCCCTCATTATACGAATCATCATGTACATCCTGGATCATGTGATCTACTCCAGCACTGATCCCCTCATTATACCGATCATTGCATACATCCTGGATCATGTGATCTAGTTCTGAGCTAATTGACCTCTTTAACCAGTCACTGTCCATTGTGGGTCTTGTGATCTATTCGGCAACTGATCCTTTGGTTATATTGGTCATTGCGTTGCACGAGTTCTAATCCAAAGCTGATCTGGTCTGATCTCGGCTCTGTGGGCACTAAGATATATGCAACGTTTTCTTATTTTACATCTCATTACTGCTATGTTTGCTATACTTATAAATACGAGGCTCTTAGCGCACGTTCTGATCACATTGTGTGTGTCCACGTGCCACGACCAGGAGACCTCATACTCCAGACTCACCGCTCTCTCTCGGGCCTAGGCCTACAAATTGTGTTCAGGGTAGATAGCAGTGAAATAAATGTGCAAATCGGCTGTGGCAGCAATACCATAGGAAACACAAAGATGCGGCAGCACCCTGCGAGCGCTCAGGACTATGCAAACACTGAATATATGGACTCGCCCGCCTCGTCGTGGCACGTGAGCTTACATAATGTGGTCAGAATCAGCGCCAAGAACCTCCCATATATAAGTAAATACAGCAGTAATGCATTGCATGGAATCCATATATCCAATGTTTGCATATATCTTAGCGCCCTCCTGCATCTTTGTTTTCTGCTCCTCTTTATAGCAGTCACTGTCTCGCGCATTACGTATGTCATCCAATCTGGAAATAATCTCCTTTTATACTGATTATCACGTGTATATACCGGATCATGTCAGCTGTCCCACAACTGATCTCATAATGTCCGTCACTGTGTACATCCCACATCAGTAATACCGTTTTAATTTGGGTCATGTGATCTGTTCCAGAACTAATTCCTTCATGACAGCGATCATTACCTTCCTTCCCGGATCATGTGATCTATCCCAGAACTGATCCCTTCATGACACCGATCATTGCATTCTTCCCGGATCATGTGATCTATCCCAGAACTGTTCCCATCATGACACCGATTATTGCCTTCTACCCGGATCATGTGAGCTATCCCAGAACTGATCCCTTCTATGACACCGATCATTGCCTTCTCCCTGATCATGTGATCTATCCCAGAGCTGATCCCTTCCATGACACCGATCATTGCCTTCTCCCTGATCATGTGATCTATCCCAGAACTGATCCCTTCATGACACCGATCATTGCCTTCTTCCCAGATGATGTGAGCTATCCCAGAACTGATCCCTTCATGACACCGATCATTGCCTTCTTCCCGGATCATGTGAGCTATCCCAAAACTGATCCCTTCATGACACCGATCATTGCCTTCTTCCCGGATCATGTCAGCTATCCCAGAACTGATCCCTTCATGACACCGATCATTGCCTTCTACCCGGATCATGTGAGCTATCCCAGAACTGATCCCTTCATGACAGCGATCATTGCCTTCTTCCCGGATCATGTGAGCTATCCCAGAACTGATCCCTTCATGACACCGATCATTGCCTTCTTCCCGGATCATGTGAGCTATCCCAGAACTGATTCCTTCATGACACCGATCATTGCCTTCTTCCCGGATCATGTGAGCTATCCCAGAACTGATCCCTTCATGACACCGATCATTGCCTTCTACCCGGATCATGTGAGCTATCCCAGAGCTGATCCCTTCATGACACCGATCATTGCCTTCTTCCCGGATCATGTGAGCTATCCCAGAACTGATCCCTTCATGACACCGATGATTGCCTTCTTCCCGGATCATGTCAGCTATCCCAGAACTGATCCCTTCATGACACCGATCATTGCCTTCTACCCGGATCATGTGAGCTATCCCAGAACTGATCCCTTCATGACAGCGATCATTGCCTTCTTCCCGGATCATGTGAGCTATCCCAGAACTGATCCCTTCATGACACTGATCATTGCATTCTTCCCGGATCATGTGATCTATCCCAGAACTGTTCCCATCATGACAACGATTATTGCCTTCTATCCGGATCATGTGAGCTATCCCAAAACTGATCCCTTCATGACACCGATCATTGCCTTCTCCCTGATCATGTGATCTATCCCAGAGCTGATCCCTTCCATGACACCGATCATTGCCTTCTCCCTGATCATGTGATCTATCCCAGAGCTGATCCCTTCCATGACACCGATCATTGCCTTCTCCCTGATCATGTGATCTATCCCAGAGCTGATCCCTTCATGACACCGATCATTGCCTTCTTCCCGGATCATGTGAGCTATCCCAGAACTGATCCCTTCATGACACCGATCATTGCCTTCTTCCCGGATCATGTGAGCTATCCCAGAACTGATCCCTTCATGACACCGATAATTGCCTTCTTCCCGGATCATGTGAGCTATCCCAGAACTGATCCCTTCATGACACCGATCATTGCCTTCTTCCCGGATCATGTGAGCTATCCCAGAATTGATCCCTTCATGACACCGATCATTGCCTTCTTCCCGGATCATGTGAGCTATCCCAGAACTGATCCCTTCATGACACCGATCATTGCCATCTACCTGGATCATGTGATCTATCCCAGAACTGATCCCTTCATGACACCGATCATTGCCTTCTTCCCGGATCATGTGATCTATCCCAAAACTGATCCCTTCATGACACCGATCATTGCCTTCTTCCCGGATCATGTCAGCTATCCCAGAACTGATCCCTTCATGACACCGATCATTGCCTTCTACCCGGATCATGTGAGCTATCCCAGAACTGATCCCTTCATGACAGCGATCATTGCCTTCTTCCCGGATCATGTGAGCTATCCCAGAACTGATCCCTTCATGACACCGATCATTGCCTTCTTCCCGGATCATGTGAGCTATCCCAGAACTGATTCCTTCATGACACCGATCATTGCCTTCTTCCCGGATCATGTGAGCTATCCCAGAACTGATCCCTTCATGACACCGATCATTGCCTTCTACCCGGATCATGTGATCTATCCCAGAACTGATCCCTTCATGACTCCGATCATTGCCTTCTTCCCAGATCATGTGAGCTATCCCAGAACTGATCCCTTCATGACACCGATCATTGCATCTACCTGGATCATGTGAGCGATCCCAGAACTGATCCCTTCATGACACCGATCATTGCTTTCTTCCCGGATCATGTGAGCTATCCCAGAACTGATCCCTTCATGACACCGATGATTGCCTTCTTCCCGGATCATGTGATCTATCCCAGAACTGATCCCTTCATGACACCGATCATTGCCTTCTACCCGGATCATGTGATCTATCCCAGAACGGATCCCTTCATGACTCCGATCATTGCCTTCTTCCCAGATCATGTGAGCTATCCCAGAACTGATCCCTTCATGACACCGATCATTGCATCTACCTGGATCATGTGAGCGATCCCAGAACTGATCCCTTCATGACACCGATCATTGCTTTCTTCCCGGATCATGTGAGCTATCCCAGAACTGATCCCTTCATGACACCGATGATTGCCTTCTTCCCGGATCATGTGATCTATCCCAGAACTGATCCCTTCATGACACCGATCATTGCCTTCTACCCGGATCATGTGATCTATCCCAGAACGGATCCCTTCATGACACCGATGATTGATTGCCTTCTTCCCGGATCATGTGATCTATCCCAGAACTGATCCCTTCATGACACCGATCATTGCCTTCTACCCGGATCATGTGATCTATCCCAGAACTGATCCCTTCATGACTCCGATCATTGCCTTCTTCCCAGATCATGTGAGCTATCCCAGAACTGATCCCTTCATGACACCGATCATTGCCATCTACCTGGATCATGTCAGCTATCCCAGAACTGATCCCTTCATGACACCGATCATTGCCTTCTACCCGGATCATGTGAGCTATCCCAGAGCTGATCCCTTCATGACACCGATCATTGCCTTCTACCCGGATCATGTGAGCTATCCCAGAACTGATCCCTTCATGACAGCGATCATTGCCTTCTTCCCGGATCATGTGAGCTATCCCAGAACTGATTCCTTCATGACACCGATCATTGCCTTCTTCCCGGATCATGTGAGCTATCCCAGAACTGATCCCTTCATGACACCGATCATTGCCTTCTTCCCGGATCATGTGAGCTATCCCAGAACTGATCCCTTCATGACACCGATCATTGCCTTCTACCCGGATCATGTGAGCTATCCCAGAACTGATCCCTTCATGACACCGATCATTGCCTTCTACCCGGATCATGTGAGCTATCCCAGAGCTGATCCCTTCATGACACCGATCATTGCCTTCTTCCCGGATCATGTGAGGTATCCCAGAGCTGATCCCTTCATGACACCGATCATTGCCTTCTACCCGGATCATGTGAGCTATCCCAGAACTGATCCCTTCATGACTCCGATCATTGCCTTCTTCCCAGATCATGTGAGCTATCCACACACGATCCCCTGCTCACACCTGTATCCTTCGTTATGCTCCGCCTTCTTTATCACGACGATCTCCACTCTGCACCCTGCGCTTTGCACCTTTCACCCCCCTCACTTCGACTGAGGTGTACAATTTGAGCATTTTCACCCCGTTCGCCGCTTTTCTGTGAAACTGATTCTGTTTCTTCTCTTTATGTCGCCGCAGGAGGAGGAGCAGAAGCAGGCAGTAAGTTAATGCATGATCCCCGCACAGGACATGTCACAGCTTCATATCAGCTCTGCATGTTACTGTGAGTCGTTAGGGACCGGACCGTCTCTGTGATGTCTAAATCTTACCATGTGTCTACTGACCTACAGCATGCGTACAATCCCAATATCATTTCTGACATCATACTGTAGTTTCATCTAGAACTTGCCCTGCTGTAGTGCATTGTGGGAGATGTAGTGTTTGCACCAAGCAGCGTAGTCTCATATGGAAAATGCTACATCTCCCCACAAAACATGCACAAGAGTGGGTTCTCAGTTGTTAGTATTGATAGGAGAAACCAGCAGAGCTGAGAATGCAGCTCTGGCTGTGACTAGAGTATGATATATACATTTCCGTTTTAAGAAGAATTTCTCATTTATTTCCTCCAAGATACCAGATTGGGAACTAGAAATTAGTATTAGGGCTTTGCTTGGTTCTAATCTGATGGCCAGGAGTTCTTCTGCTGGGGGTTTGCTCTTAACGGCTTCGGCAGAACGCGGCTCAATATATGCCGTTTTTCTCAGATGAGCGCGCTTTCTGTCTATATTTGACTCTGTAATTCTGCACACTTGGTATTTTGCATGATTTTCTAGCCCTCTCCATGCAGCCAGCAGTGTAAAGAATGGAGGTTTTCACTCTGGTTGCCGTGGCTACGTCCAGGAACATCTGTTTTCATTGTAATTGTTTCTTTTATTTATATACATAGATGGATGCATGACCCTGGACGTAGCCATGGCAACCACAGAGAAAACCTCCATTCTTTACACTGCAGGCTGCATCTCCAGAACTGGAAAACGCTGCAAAATAGAAACCAGGTTTATATTCCATTCACTGCCTGATAATCCAGAAATATAGTAAGAGCAGAAGACGAAGCTTCCAACTGAAAAACGGTGTTGCATATTGTAGATCCATCCCAAAATCCAGTTTTATTCTTTCTAGGCTGAACAAATTCCACAGATACAATAAAATTCCGATAATCCGGCATCCTTGAGACCACCGAGGTTCCCCAAGTACACAATGTTGATATTTGTATGGTTCTAGTTCAGCATTATTGAGTGCATGCCGCAGGGTTCGCATCGACACATGCGAGATTGCAGCGTTTCCAGACCATCGAGTGCCGGATTAAAGGAATTCTTATGTAGTTGTGCGTTTCATTGAGTGATGGGTAATATATGTACATGTAGGAGTTCTCAATACAGTCCCACCTGAAATATAGGGTTATAGCCATGATTGCTAATCTCCCTGGTCCGGCCTCCTCTAGTCGATACTACGTCTACGAATATACAGAATTGTAATACAGATTAAACCGGACCCTGAACCTCCATGCTTTACACTGCTGGCTGCATTCACACAGCTGGAGAACAGAGTAAATGACATGTTTGATAAAGGCTTCGGGCCCTTCAAGCAGAGTCCGACATGCGGCCGGTCTGCAGCCCGGTTGTCGTATTGACCCCTGTGTGCAAATATTTTTTCCATATGAGCTACACATATGGAATCACTAAACTTTATCCGAGGAAGAAGCAGCTGGGACCGGTCAGAGCGGTGCGAGAGACAACGTGACATGAGGTCCTCTCTTATGTACCGCCAACATCTCCTGAGAAGCGGCGTCAGGAGTCCGGCTAATGATCAGTTACAGTGATCGCTTCTCATTTATCTGCTCAGTGATTGTGAGGGCCAGACCTGCAGTTTTCCACAGTGACCACTAGGTGGTGGTCCTCCACATCAGATCTTTATCTCATTCCAAAGTGGAACATTCATCGTATTGAAAAGTGTTCATTTATACTTCTCTGTGAAATAACTGGGGTCATGTGTATGTGGCTCTTCATGATCCTTATACCATAGAGTGGAGGATTCTCCTGCTGATCCTTCTACTTGTCCATATACCATAGAGTGGAGGATTCTCCAGCCGATCCTTATACCGTAGAGTGGAGGATTGTCCGTCCTTTCCTTCTACCTGTCCTTATACCATAGAGTGGAGGATTCTCCTGCCGATCCTTCTACCGGCCCTTATACCATAGAGTGGAGGATTCTCCTGCCGGTCCTTCTACTTGTCCTTATACCATAGAGTGGAGGATTCCCCTGCCGATCCTTATACCGTAGAGTGGAGGATTGTCCGTCCTTTCCTTCTACCTGTCCTTATACCATAGAGTGGAGGATTCTCCTGTAATCCTTCTACCTGTCCATATACCATAGAGTGGAGGATTCTCCTGCCGATCCTTCTACCTGTCTTATACCATAGAGTGGAGGATTCCCCTGCCGATCCTTCTACCCGTCCTACCATAGAGTGGAGGATTCTCCAGCCGATCCATCTACATATACCATAGAGTGGAGAATTCTCCATCCGATCCATCTACTTATACCATAGAGTGGAGGAGTCTCCTGTGATCCTTCTACCCGTCCTTATACCATAGAGTGGAGGATTCCCCTGTGATCCTTTTACTTTTCCTTATACCATAGAGTGGAGGATTCTCCTGTGATCCTTTTACTTGTCCTTATACCATAGAGTGGAGGATTCTCCTGTGATCCTTCTACTTGTCCTTATACCATAGAGTGGAGGATTCTCCGGCCGATCCTTCTACCTGTCCTTATACCATAGGGTGGAGGATTCTCCTGTGATCCTTCTACCTATCCTTATACCATAGAGTGGAGGATTCTCCTGCCGATCCTTCTACTTGTCCTTATACCATACAGTGGAGGATTCCCCTGCCGATCCTTCTACCCGTCCTTCTACCATAGAGTGGAGGATTCTCCAGCCGATCCATCTACTTATACCATAGAGTGGAGGAGTCTCCTGTGATCCTTCTACCCGTCCTTATACCATAGAGTGGAGGATTCCCCTGCCGATCCTTCTACCTGTGATTATACCGTAGAGTGGAGGATTCTCCTGTGATCCTTCTACTTGTCCTTATACCATAGAGTGGAGGATTCTCCTGCCGATCCTTCTACCTGTCCTTATACCATAGAGTGGAGGATTCCCCTGTGATCCTTCTACTTGTCCTTATACCATAGAGTGGAGGATTCTCCTGTGATCCTTCTACCTTTCCTTATACCATAGAGTGGAGGATTCTCCTGCCGATCCTTCTACCTTTCCTTATACCATAGAGTGGAGGATTCTCCTGTGATCCTTCTACTTGTCCTTATACCATAGAGTGGAGGATTCTCCTGTGATCCTTCTACCTTTCCTTATACCATAGAGTGGAGGATTCTCCTGTGATCCTTCTACTTGTCCTTATACCATAGAGTGGAGGATTCTTCTGTGATCCTTCTACTTGTCCTTATACCATAGAGTGGAGAATTCTACGGCCGATCCGTCTACCTGTCCTTATACCATAGAGTGGAGAATTCTCCATCCGATCCATCTACTTATACCATAGAGTGGAGGATTCTCCTGTGATCCTCCTACCGGTCCTTATACCATAGAGTGGAGGATTCCCCTGCCGATCCTTCTACCTGTCCTTATACCATAGAGTGGAGGATTCTCCATCCGATCCATCTACTTATACCATAGAGTGGAGGTTTCCCCTTTGATCCTTCTACTTGTCCTTATACCATAGAGTGGAGGATTCTCCTGCCGATCCCTCTACTTGTCCTTATACCATAGAGTGGAGGATTCTCCTGCCGATCCTTCTACTTGTCCTTATACCATAGAGTGGAGGATTCTCCTGCCGATCCTTCTACCTGTCCTTATACCATAGAGTGGAGAATTCTCCATCTGATCCATCTACTTATACCATAGAGTGGAGGATTCCCCTGTGATCCTTCTACTTGTCCTTATACCATAGAGTGGAGGATTCTCCTGTGATCCTTCTACTTGTCCTTATACCATAGAGTGGAGGATTCTCCTGTGATCCTTCTACTTGTCCTTATACCATAGAGTGGAGGATTCTCCTGCCGATCCTTCTACTTGTCCTTATACCATAGATGGAGGATTCTCCTGCCGATCCTTCTACTTGTCCTTATACCATAGAGTGGAGGATTCTCCTGCCGATCCTTCTACTTGTCCTTATACCATAGATGGAGGATTCTCCTGCCGATCCTTCTACTTGTCCTTATACCATAGAGTGGAGGATTCTCCTGCCGATCCTTCTACTTGTCCTTATACCATAGATGGAGGATTCTCCTGTGATCCTTCTACCTGTCCTTATACCATAGATGGAGGATTCTCCTGTGATCCTTCTACCTGTCCTTATACCATAGAGTGGAGGATTCTCCTGTGATCCTTCTATCCGTCATTATACCGTAGAGTGGAGGAATCTCCAGCCGATCCTTCTACCGGTCCTTACACCATAGAGTGGAGGATTCTCCTGTGATCCTTCTACCGGTCCTTATACCATAGAGTGGAGGATTCTCCTGTGATCCTTCTACCTGTCCTTATACCATAGAGTGGAGGATTCTCCTGCCGATCCTTCTACTTGTCCTTATACCATAGATGGAGGATTCTCCTGCCGATCCTTCTACTTGTCCTTATACCATAGATGGAGGATTCTCCTGTGATCCTTCTACCTGTCCTTATACCATAGAGTGGAGGATTCTCCTGCCGATCCTTCTACTTGTCCTTATACCATAGAGTGGAGGATTCTCCTGCCGATCCTTCTACTTGTCTTTATTCTATAGCCTGACGTTTTCTTCCCCGGGGCTGGTTGCTGGGGCCTCCGCCTGTCTCTGCAGTGAATGGGAAGGTTTCCATATCTCCTCACCATCTGTGTGTTGTGTATTATCGGCGTGTGGTGTTGCTGTTATCACAGATCTGTTTATAATAACAATTCTCGGCGTCTGTCTATGAAGCGCAGGTCATGTGATGTGTGATGAGCCCCATGGTCTGCGGTTATTGATCGCTGAGTGTTGAGGGTTCACCTGTGTGATCTTCCGCTCCATTATTTGGTGTGTGTGCGCTTCATAATATTTTTGTTCCATGATCTGCTCTTCACATGACTGGACATCTTCTGATGGTTGATTGTCCTTTTATCTTATTCTGCGCATTAGGCATGAGTATAATAGTCCTGTAGATGACTCGGAATAGGACAACTTCTGATGTGTTACTGAATATTTAGGAGTTCGATTTCTATTTGTCTCCACTGTGAATAAGCAGTTCTTCTCCTGTGATCCTTCTATCCGTCCTTATACCATAGAGTGGAGGATTCTCCTGTGATCCTTCTATCCGTCCTTATACCATAGAGTGGCGGATTCTCCTGTGATCCTTCTATCCGTCCTTATACCATAGAGTGGAGGATTCTCCTGTGATCCTTCTATCCGTCCTTATACCATAGAGTGGCGGATTCTCCTGTGATCCTTCTATCCGTCCTTATACCATAGAGTGGAGGATTCTCCTGTGATCCTTCTATCCGTCCTTATACCATAGAGTGGAGGATTCTCCTGTGATCCTTCTACTTGTCCTTATACCATAGAGTGGAGGATTCTCCTGTGATCCTTCTATCCGTCCTTATACCATAGAGTGGAGGAGTCTCCTGTGATCCTTCTACTTGTCCTTATACCATAGAGTGGAGGAATCTCCTGTGATCCTTCTACCTGTCCTTATACCATAGAGTGGAGGATTCTCCTGTGATCCTTCTACTTGTCCTTATACCATAGAGTGGAGGATTCCCCTGCCGATCCTTCTACCTGTCCTTATACCATAGAGTGGAGGAATCTCCTGTGATCCTTCTACCTGTCCTTATACCATAGAGTGGAGGATTCTCCTGTGATCCTTCTACCTTTCCTTATACCATAGAGTGGAGGATTCTCCTGTGATCCTTCTACCTGTCCTTATACCATAGAGTGGAGGATTCTCCTGTGATCCTTCTACCTGTCCTTATACCATAGAGTGGAGGATTCTCCTGTGATCCTTCTACCTGTCCTTATACCATAGAGTGGAGGATTCTCCTGTGATCCTTCTACCTGTCCTTATACCATAGAGTGGAGGATTCTCCTGTGATCCTTCTACTTGTCCTTATACCATAGAGTGGAGGATTCTCCTGTGATCCTTCTACTTGTCCTTATACCATAGAGTGGAGGATTCTCCTGTGATCCTTCTACCTGTCCTTATACCATAGAGTGGAGGATTCTCCTGTGATCCTTCTACTTGTCCTTATACCATAGAGTGGAGGATTCTCCTGTGATTCTTCTATCCGTCCTTATACCATAGAGTTGAGGATTCTCCTGTGATCCTTCTACCTGTCCTTATACCATAGAGTGGAGGAGTCTCCTGTGATCCTTCTACTTGTTCTTATACCATAGAGTGGAGGATTCTCCTGTGATCCTTCTACCGGTCCTTATACCATAGAGTGGAGGATTCTCCTGTGATCCTTCTACCTGTCCTTATACCATAGAGTGGAGGATTCTCCTGTGATCCTTCTACCTGTCCTTATACCATACAGTGGAGGATTGTCCGTCCTTTCCTTCTACTTGTCCTTATACCATAGAGTGGAGGATTCCCCTGTGATCCTTCTACTTGTCCTTATACCATAGAGTGGAGGATTCTCCTGCCGATCCTTCTACTTGTCCTTATACCATAGATGGAGGATTCTCCTGCCGATCCTTCTACTTGTCCTTATACCATAGAGTGGAGGATTCTCCTGCCGATCCTTCTACTTGTCTTTATTCTATAGCCTGACGTTTTCTTCCCCGGGGCTGGTTGCTGGGGCCTCCGCCTGTCTCTGCAGTGAATGGGAAGGTTTCCATATCTCCTCACCATCTGTGTGTTGTGTATTATCGGCGTGTGGTGTTGCTGTTATCACAGATCTGTTTATAATAACAATTCTCGGCGTCTGTCTATGAAGCGCAGGTCATGTGATGTGTGATGAGCCCCATGGTCTGCGGTTATTGATCGCTGAGTGTTGAGGGTTCACCTGTGTGATCTTCCGCTCCATTATTTGGTGTGTGTTCGCTTCATAATATTTTTGTTCCATGATCTGCTCTTCACATGACTGGACATCTTCTGATGGTTGATTGTCCTTTTATCTTATTCTGCGCATTGGGCATGAGTATAAAGTCCTGTAGATGACTCGGAATAGGACAACTTCTGATGTGTTACTGAATATTTAGGAGTTCGATTTCTATTTGTCTCCACTGTGAATAAGCAGTTCTTCTCCTGTGATCCTTCTATCCGTCCTTATACCATAGAGTGGAGGATTCTCCTGTGATCCTTCTATCCGTCCTTATACCATAGAGTGGAGGATTCTCCTGTGATCCTTCTATCCGTCCTTATACCATAGAGTGGAGGATTCTCCTGTGATCCTTCTACTTGTCCTTATACCATAGAGTGGAGGATTCTCCTGTGATCCTTCTATCCGTCCTTATACCATAGAGTGGAGGATTCTCCTGTGATCCTTCTATCCGTCCTTATACCATAGAGTGGAGGATTCTCCTGTGATCCTTCTATCCGTCCTTATACCATAGAGTGGAGGAGTCTCCTGTGATCCTTCTACTTGTCCTTATACCATAGAGTGGAGGAATCTCCTGTGATCCTTCTACCTGTCCTTATACCATAGAGTGGAGGATTCTCCTGTGATCCTTCTACCTGTCCTTATACCATAGAGTGGAGGATTCTCCTGTGATCCTTCTACCTGTCCTTATACCATAGAGTGGAGGATTCTCCTGTGATCCTTCTACTTGTCCTTATACCATAGAGTGGAGGATTCTCCTGTGATCCTTCTACCGGTCCTTATACCATAGAGTGGAGGATTCTCCTGTGATCCTTCTACCTTTCCTTATACCATAGAGTGGAGGATTCTCCTGTGATCCTTCTACCTGTCCTTATACCATAGAGTGGAGGATTCTCCTGTGATCCTTCTACCTGTCCTTATACCATAGAGTGGAGGATTCTCCTGTGATCCTTCTACCTGTCCTTATACCATAGAGTGGAGGATTCTCCTGTGATCCTTCTACTTGTCCTTATACCATAGAGTGGAGGATTCTCCTGTGATCCTTCTACCGGTCCTTATACCATAGAGTGGAGGATTCTCCTGTGATGCTTCTACTTGTCCTTATACCATAGAGTGGAGGATTCTCCTGTGATCCTTCTACCTGTCCTTATACCATAGAGTGGAGGAGTCTCCTGTGATCCTTCTACTTGTTCTTATACCATAGAGTGGAGGATTCTCCTGTGATCCTTCTATCCGTCATTATACCGTAGAGTGGAGGAATCTCCAGCCGATCCTTCTACCGGTCCTTACACCATAGAGTGGAGGATTCTCCTGTGATCCTTCTACCGGTCCTTATACCATAGAGTGGAGGATTCTCCTGTGATCCTTCTACCTGTCCTTATACCATACAGTGGAGGATTGTCCGTCCTTTCCTTCTACTTGTCCTTATACCATAGAGTGGAGGATTCCCCTGTGATCCTTCTACTTGTCCTTATACCATAGAGTGGAGGATTCTCCTGCCGATCCTTCTACTTGTCCTTATACCATAGAGTGGAGGATTCTCCTGCCGATCCTTCTACTTGTCCTTATACCATAGAGTGGAGGATTCTCCTGCCGATCCTTCTACTTGTCTTTATTCTATAGCCTGACGTTTTCTTCCCCGGGGCTGGTTGCTGGGGCCTCCGCCTGTCTCTGCAGTGAATGGGAAGGTTTCCATATCTCCTCACCATCTGTGTGTTGTGTATTATCGGCGTGTGGTGTTGCTGTTATCACAGATCTGTTTATAATAACAATTCTCGGCGTCTGTCTATGAAGCGCAGGTCATGTGATGTGTGATGAGCCCCATGGTCTGCGGTTATTGATCGCTGAGTGTTGAGGGTTCACCTGTGTGATCTTCCGCTCCATTATTTGGTGTGTGTGCGCTTCATAATATTTTTGTTCCATGATCTGCTCTTCACATGACTGGACATCTTCTGATGGTTGATTGTCCTTTTATCTTATTCTGCGCATTGGGCATGAGTATAAAGTCCTGTAGATGACTCGGAATAGGACAACTTCTGATGTGTTACTGAATATTTAGGAGTTCGATTTCTATTTGTCTCCACTGTGAATAAGCAGTTCTTCTCCTGTGATCCTTCTATCCGTCCTTATACCATAGAGTGGAGGATTCTCCTGTGATCCTTCTATCCGTCCTTATACCATAGAGTGGAGGATTCTCCTGTGATCCTTCTATCCGTCCTTATACCATAGAGTGGAGGATTCTCCTGTGATCCTTCTACTTGTCCTTATACCATAGAGTGGAGGATTCTCCTGTGATCCTTCTATCCGTCCTTATACCATAGAGTGGAGGATTCTCCTGTGATCCTTCTATCCGTCCTTATACCATAGAGTGGAGGAGTCTCCTGTGATCCTTCTACTTGTCCTTATACCATAGAGTGGAGGAATCTCGTGTGATCCTTCTACCTGTCCTTATACCATAGAGTGGAGGATTCTCCTGTGATCCTTCTACCTGTCCTTATACCATAGAGTGGAGGATTCTCCTGTGATCCTTCTACCTGTCCTTATACCATAGAGTGGAGGATTCTCCTGTGATCCTTCTACCTGTCCTTATACCATAGAGTGGAGGATTCTCCTGTGATCCTTCTACTTGTCCTTATACCATAGAGTGGAGGATTCTCCTGTGATCCTTCTACCGGTCCTTATACCATAGAGTGGAGGATTCTCCTGTGATCCTTCTACCTTTCCTTATACCATAGAGTGGAGGATTCTCCTGTGATCCTTCTACCTGTCCTTATACCATAGAGTGGAGGATTCTCCTGTGATCCTTCTACCTGTCCTTATACCATAGAGTGGAGGATTCTCCTGTGATCCTTCTACCTGTCCTTATACCATAGAGTGGAGGATTCTCCTGTGATCCTTCTACTTGTCCTTATACCATAGAGTGGAGGATTCTCCTGTGATCCTTCTACCGGTCCTTATACCATAGAGTGGAGGATTCTCCTGTGATGCTTCTACTTGTCCTTATACCATAGAGTGGAGGATTCTCCTGTGATCCTTCTACCTGTCCTTATACCATAGAGTGGAGGAGTCTCCTGTGATCCTTCTACTTGTTCTTATACCATAGAGTGGAGGATTCTCCTGTGATCCTTCTATCCGTCATTATACCGTAGAGTGGAGGAATCTCCAGCCGATCCTTCTACCGGTCCTTACACCATAGAGTGGAGGATTCTCCTGTGATCCTTCTACCGGTCCTTATACCATAGAGTGGAGGATTCTCCTGTGATCCTTCTACCTGTCCTTATACCATAGAGTGGAGGATTCTCCTGCCGATCCTTCTACTTGTCCTTATACCATAGAGTGGAGGATTCTCCTGCCGATCCTTCTACTTGTCCTTATACCATAGAGTGGAGGATTCTCCTGCCGATCCTTCTACTTGTCCTTATACCATAGAGTGGAGGATTCTCCTGCCGATCCTTCTACCTGTCCTTATACCATAGAGTGGAGGAGTCTCCTGTGATCCTTCTACCTGTCCTTATACCATAGAGTGGAGGAGTCTCCTGTGATCCTTCTACCTGTCCTTATACCATAGAGTGGAGGATTCTCCTGTGATCCTTCTACCTGTCCTTATACCATAGAGTGGAGGATTCTCCTGTGATCCTTCTACCTGTCCTTATACCATAGAGTGGAGGAATCTCCAGCCGATCCGTATCCCTGTCCTTCTACCATAGAGTGGCGGATTCTCCTGTGATCCTTCTACCTGTCCTTATACCATAGAGTGGAGGAGTCTCCTGTGATCCTTCTACCTGTCCTTATACCATAGAGTGGAGGAGTCTCCTGTGATCCTTCTACCTGTCCTTATACCATAGAGTGGAGGATTCTCCTGTGATCCTTCTACCTGTCCTTATACCATAGAGTTGAGGATTCTCCTGTGATCCTTCTACCTGTCCTTATACCATAGAGTGGAGGATTCTCCTGTGATCCTTCTACCTGTCCTTATACCATAGAGTGGAGGAATCTCCAGCCGATCCGTATCCCTGTCCTTCTACCATAGAGTGGCGGATTCTCCTGTGATCCTTCTACCTGTCCTTATACCATAGAGTGGAGGAGTCTCCTGTGATCCTTCTACCTGTCCTTATACCATAGAGTGGAGGAGTCTCCTGTGATCCTTCTACCTGTCCTTATACCATAGAGTGGAGGATTCTCCTGTGATCCTTCTACCTGTCCTTATACCATAGAGTTGAGGATTCTCCTGTGATCCTTCTACCTGTCCTTATACCATAGAGTGGAGGATTCTCCTGTGATCCTTCTACCTGTCCTTATACCATAGAGTGGAGGAATCTCCAGCCGATCCGTATCCCTGTCCTTCTACCATAGAGTCGCGGATTCTCCTGTGATCCTTCTACCATAGAGTGGAGGATTGTCGGGCTGATCCTTGTACCTGTCCTTGCATAATGGTGTGTAGGTTTCTTCGCATGCTCTTTCTGCCTTGTCTTTATACTATAGAGTGGAGGTTTCTCCAGTAGATCCTTCTTCGTGATGAGACATTGTATATTTTCACTGCAGATCCTGATCCTTGTAAGACATGAGGTTTAATACCAGCGCTCCTACAGGTCACCTCTTTTCTCTTTTGCATTCACAATAAAAGAAAGGATTCTTTACAGTTCGAGCAGTCACACTGTAGAATGCACTGCCCCTAGAGGTAGTGACGGCAGATACTTATAATTAATCAAGCAATAAATGGTGTGTAGTTCATGGAGAGAGGTTGGACTTGATAGACCTGCGTCTATGTAACTGTTAAAGAAGAATGTGTCCAATTCTTCAGCCATGATTTCTCCTGCGCATCACATCATTGACTCTGTAGTAGTAGACCTTAGTTTTCTTCTCCTCCGTCCATCTGTCCCCATAAGTGTAGGGACATCTCTGGTGTGCGATCTAGAAATGTGTTCCCGATTCACTCTGTGAGACTTAGTCCCAGTGGGGAGATCACATGAACCCTCTGACCAGGTCTACCATGATGTTCTTGATCACTAATGGAGGTTCCAGGTTCCTCTGTTGTCTTTTTGTACCAAGAAACTCTAGAACACCTGATAGATTGACACTGTTAGTTACCATTGGTTATGCCATGGAGGTCGGGCGGGGGGTGTACACTATTTTACATTATTATATCCCTAATGCCTGTATTGGTTTGTGTCTTGTAGGCACAAGCGGCCGGGTCTCCTCATTCCTCACCAAGCCATGGTGCTAATCGCTCCATGCCTATGCCCGTGCGCTCCACGTCGGCCGGCTCGACCCCCACTCACGTACCTCAGGACTCTATAGCTGGACTTGGAGATGTACAAGAAGCCTTTGCACACGGTAAGTGGCTATGGAAAATAACGGGCTGCTCAGGCCAAGCTTACTAGACATGAGACCTGAGAACCTTCCATTCATCTCATGGAAGTAGAAGATGATTCCACCTCATGAGACGGGGGCGGCTACAAGAGTACAGGGGACCTGTCATGGACACTTACCCTATAGACATGGCAGAGATGTTGGTGATTGTACAGAAGGCTGACGTGTGCCGTCTCCTCTCAGGTACCAGAAGGAATCTGCGGAGCGATCTCCTGGTGGCTGCAGACTCGATCACTAACACCATGTCCTCCCTGGTGAAGGAGCTGCACTCGGGTAAGTGGACGTCTGTCTGGATGTACAGCACAATGTGACCGTCCCACACACCGTATGGATGTCTGTGGCTTTTATCAAGTGTCCTGGATCAATGAATGTATGAAGAGCAAACGTCAATACTGCCCCCCTCCCTTACAGCGGAAGACCGAGCCGATGAGGAAGAGGAGAAGATAAAGAATGGGAAGGACAGAGGTAACTTTCGTGTCTGTGTGATTGGGTCGTAGTTTGTTCTTAGGTTCATAGTGCATGACAGCACCTCCCTATGTCCTGTATGTGCAGCACCTCCTCTCCTGTCCTGTATGTGCGGCACCTCCCTATGTCCTGTATGTGCAGCACCTCCTCTCCTGTCCTCTATGTGCGGCACCTCCTCTCTTGTCCTGTATGTGCGGCACCTCCTCTCTTGTCCTGTATGTGCGGCACCTCCTCCCTTGTCCTGTATGTGCGGCACCTCCTCTCTTGTCCTGTATGTGCGGCACCTCCTCTCTTGTCCTGTATGTGCGGCACCTCCTCTCTTGTCCTTTATGTGCGGCACCTCCTCTCTTGTCCTGTATGTGCGGCACCTCCCTATGTCCTGTATGTGCAGCACCTCCTCTCCTGTCCTCTATGTGCGGCACCTCCTCTCTTGTCCTGTATGTGCGGCACCTCCTCTCTTGTCCTGTATGTGCGGCACCTCCTCCCTTGTCCTGTATGTGCGGCACCTCCTCTCTTGTCCTGTATGTGCGGCACCTCCTCTCTTGTCCTGTATGTGCGGCACCTCCTCTCTTGTCCTGTATGTGCGGCACCTCCTCCCTTGTCCTGTATGTGCGGCACCTCCTCTCTTGTCCTGTATGTGCGGCACCTCCTCTCTTGTCCTGTATGTGCGGCACCTCCTCTCTTGTCCTGTATGCGCGGCACCTCCTCTCTTGTCCTGTATGCGCGGCACCTCCTCTCTTGTCCTGTATGCGCGGCACCTCCTCTCTTGTCCTGTATGCGCGGCACCTCCTCTCTTGTCCTGTATGCGCGGCACCTCCTCCCTATGTCCTGTATGCGCGGCACCTCCTCTCTTGTCCTGTATGCGCGGCACCTCCTCTCTTGTCCTGTATGCGCGGCACCTCCTCTCTTGTCCTGTATGCGCGGCACCTCCTCTCTTGTCCTGTATGAGCGGCACCTCCTCTCTTGTCCTGTATGCGCGGCACCTCCTCTCTTGTCCTGTATGCGAGGCACCTCCTCTCTTGTCCTGTATGCGCGGCACCTCCTCTCTTGTCCTGTATGCGCGGCACCTCCTCTCTTGTCCTGTATGCGCGGCACCTCCTCTCTTGTCCTGTATGCGCGGCACCTCCTCTCTTGTCCTGTATGCGCGGCACCTCCTCCCTATGTCCTGTATGCGCGGCACCTCCTCTCTTGTCCTGTATGCGCGGCACCTCCTCTCTTGTCCTGTATGCGCGGCACCTCCTCTCTTGTCCTGTATGCGCGGCACCTCCTCTCTTGTCCTGTATGAGCGGCACCTCCTCTCTTGTCCTGTATGCGCGGCACCTCCTCTCTTGTCCTGTATGCGCGGCACCTCCTCTCTTGTCCTGTATGCGAGGCACCTCCTCTCTTGTCCTGTATGCGCGGCACCTCCTCTCTTGTCCTGTATGCGCGGCACCTCCTCTCTTGTCCTGTATGCGCGGCACCTCCTCTCTTGTCCTGTATGCGCGGCACCTCCTCTCTTGTCCTGTATGCGCGGCACCTCCTCTCTTGTCCTGTATGCGCGGCACCTCCTCTCTTGTCCTGTATGGGCGGCACCTCCTCTCTTGTCCTGTATGCGCGGCACCTCCTCTCTTGTCCTGTATGCGCGGCACCTCCTCTCTTGTCCTGTATGCGCGGCACCTCCTCTCTTGTCCTGTATGCGCGGCACCTCCTCTCTTGTCCTGTATGCGCGGCACCTCCTCTCTTGTCCTGTATGCGCGGCACCTCCTCTCTTGTCCTGTATGCGCGGCACCTCCTCTCTTGTCCTGTATGCGCGGCACCTCCTCCCTATGTCCTGTATGCGCGGCACCTCCTCTCTTGTCCTGTATGCGCGGCACCTCCTCTCTTGTCCTGTATGCGCGGCACCTCCTCTCTTGTCCTGTATGCGCGGCACCTCCTCTCTTGTCCTGTATGAGCGGCACCTCCTCTCTTGTCCTGTATGCGCGGCACCTCCTCTCTTGTCCTGTATGCGAGGCACCTCCTCTCTTGTCCTGTATGCGCGGCACCTCCTCTCTTGTCCTGTATGCGCGGCACCTCCTCTCTTGTCCTGTATGCGCGGCACCTCCTCTCTTGTCCTGTATGCGCGGCACCTCCTCTCTTGTCCTGTATGCGCGGCACCTCCTCCCTATGTCCTGTATGCGCGGCACCTCCTCTCTTGTCCTGTATGCGCGGCACCTCCTCTCTTGTCCTGTATGCGCGGCACCTCCTCTCTTGTCCTGTATGCGCGGCACCTCCTCTCTTGTCCTGTATGAGCGGCACCTCCTCTCTTGTCCTGTATGCGCGGCACCTCCTCTCTTGTCCTGTATGCGAGGCACCTCCTCTCTTGTCCTGTATGCGCGGCACCTCCTCTCTTGTCCTGTATGCGCGGCACCTCCTCTCTTGTCCTGTATGCGCGGCACCTCCTCTCTTGTCCTGTATGCGCGGCACCTCCTCTCTTGTCCTGTATGCGCGGCACCTCCTCTCTTGTCCTGTATGCGCGGCACCTCCTCTCTTGTCCTGTATGGGCGGCACCTCCTCTCTTGTCCTGTATGCGCGGCACCTCCTCTCTTGTCCTGTATGCGCGGCACCTCCTCTCTTGTCCTGTATGCGCGGCACCTCCTCTCTTGTCCTGTATGCGCGGCACCTCCTCTCTTGTCCTGTATGCGCGGCACCTCCTCTCTTGTCCTGTATGCGCGGCACCTCCTCTCTTGTCCTGTATGCGCGGCACCTCCTCTCTTGTCCTGTATGCGCGGCACCTCCTCTCTTGTCCTGTATGCGCGGCACCTCCTCTCTTGTCCTGTATGCGCGGCACCTCCTCTCTTGTCCTGTATGCGCGGCACCTCCTCTCTTGTCCTGTATGCGCGGCACCTCCTCTCTTGTCCTGTATGCGCGGCACCTCCTCTCTTGTCCTGTATGCGCGGCACCTCCTCTCTTGTCCTGTATGCGCGGCACCTCCTCTCTTGTCCTGTATGCGCGGCACCTCCTCTCTTGTCCTGTATGCGCGGCACCTCCTCTCTTGTCCTGTATGCGCGGCACCTCCTCTCTTGTCCTGTATGCGCGGCACCTCCTCTCTTGTCCTGAATGCGCGGCACCTCCTCTCTTGTCCTGAATGCGCGGCACCTCCTCTCTTGTCCTGTATGCGCGGCACCTCCTCTCTTGTCCTGTATGCGCGGCACCTCCTCTCTTGTCCTGTATGCGCGGCACCTCCTCTCTTGTCCTGTATGCGCGGCACCTCCTCTCTTGTCCTGTATGCGCGGCACCTCCTCTCTTGTCCTGTATGCGCGGCACCTCCTCTCTTGTCCTGTATGCGCGGCACCTCCTCTCTTGTCCTGTATGCGCGGCACCTCCTCTCTTGTCCTGTATGCGCGGCACCTCCTCTCTTGTCCTGTATGCGCGGCACCTCCTCTCTTGTCCTGTATGCGCGGCACCTCCTCTCTTGTCCTGTATGCGCGGCACCTCCTCTCTTGTCCTGAATGCGCGGCACCTCCTCTCTTGTCCTGAATGCGCGGCACCTCCTCTCTTGTCCTGTATGCGCGGCACCTCCTCTCTTGTCCTGAATGCGCGGCACCTCCTCTCTTGTCCTGTATGCGCGGCACCTCCTCTCTTGTCCTGTATGCGCGGCACCTCCTCTCTTGTCCTGTATGCGCGGCACCTCCTCTCTTGTCCTGTATGCGCGGCACCTCCTCTCTTGTCCTGAATGCGCGGCACCTCCTCTCTTGTCCTGAATGCGCGGCACCTCCTCTCTTGTCCTGAATGCGCGGCACCTCCTCTCTTGTCCTGAATGCGCGGCACCTCCTCTCTTGTCCTGTATGCGCGGCACCTCCTCTCTTGCCCTGTATGCGCGGCACCTCCTCTCTTGCCCTGTATGCGCGGCACCTCCTCTCTTGCCCTGTATGTGCGGCACCTCCTCTCTTGTCCTGTATGCGCGGCACCTCCTCTCTTGTCCTGTATGCGCGGCACCTCCTCTCTTGTCCTGTATGTGCGGCACCTCCTCTCTTGTTAGCACTTCCTCACTTTTCTTTCTCTTACAGGCTAAGTAACCAGCATAGAAGAACGAGGTGATTCAAGTAAGTATACTCTCCACATCCCAGTCAAACTGATGCTCCTCGTCTTTGGATGGCGCAAGTAACTTCAGTTCTTTCCCTGTTCCAGGCACAGAGCGCCCCCTATATCCATGTACTTTATGAAAAAACAAAAGCCGCATCTCAACAGTCACAGCCAGCACAGACGTGACCGGCCAGGGGAGCCCTGTTACTGTATGCTCGGTTCCGGATGTAACATACGACATGCGCGCTACTGGGCAATGTACCATCATGTCAGATGCTGGGAGCGGTGCGCGTGCGTATGCTTGTCATGGGTGAAGAGGCTGAGACACTGTGACTGCACGTGGCTGCAGCTCCCTCTAGCACTGGACACGTGACCGACCCCCCTGCCATTTGGTGTTCTTCATATGGACTGAGCACACTTGGGAGGAGCCATGTTCTATGATGTCATGTGGTGCGTCTGCTCCACACAGAGACGGTACATTTCATGTTCCAATGTTTACAAATAATAAATGTACGTCACGTCTCTTTGTGGGCGCTCATAACACCCATCATCCATCATGTCCGATGACTCATTCTTAGTTTTATGATGTCATCACATGGCAGCAGTCAGGTGGAATATCTAGTGATGTCAAAGTAGGAGTCACATGACATTTTATGATGTCATCATGAAGTAGCAGTCTTCTCTGGTCACTTGGTGACATTAGGACGTCACATGATATGTTATTGTGCCTGTTATTAAATGGTGACGATTTATATATATTTATATCACCAAAAAATAGCCACAAAATCGTAGGGGGTCATGTGACATATTCAGTGATGTCATCAGTCACGTCATGTGGCATATCAAGCCATAGGGATCATGTGACGTCATCAGGCAAGCATGGAGCACAACTGATAAGTCGTCTGATGACATCACTAGCAGTCTTGTGTCACGTGACTGGTGCGTTTGGAACCGGCCTGTAGTATTTTGTAAGCCGCAATGCATAGGGGGTCCTCTCTAGTCTGTGACCCCTGACATGAGAGCTTTCATTTGTACAGATGGAGCAGCCTTTTCTGTAGACGGACCAGTCAGGTCGAGATAACCTGCAGCTCAGCTTTTCTCCATCTCTGTTGAGTCAGCTCTAGATGTGACTAGAGCATTAGATATGATGACACGGTACAAGAGAAGTCAAACTAAGGACTGGTGACGTTCCCCTGTATTATATGGGGATATAACCTGTAAATGAGGTTTAATATTGGGGCTGTATGTTATAGAATCCCCCTGCAGAGCGGCGGAGCTTTTCCCATGCTGTCTCACAGCTGCAGAGCGCGGCGCATTGTGATGTCACAGCATCTTCTCTTACAGATGCTGGACCTCTGCTGCACCCTGTGCCGTAACACAACCTCCCTGTGAAGTCCCGGGCCGGGTCCTGTGCCAGCGTGTCTGGTGTCCTGGCATTGTGCCCTCCAGACGGTTTGTACACTTCCCCCCCTGGATTCCCCCCCCCCCCCCCCCCAGTAACGGACGACTCCGACATATTTACCTCCTTTCACTGGTTAAATGTAACACGGAGAAACCATCCGAATCGTCGGCTTTACTTCTCCGGAACTGATTTTGTGTTAAATGAATTCTTATACTCCAGTCACATTTAAAGCTGCATCAACATGTCTGTTACCAGAGAGCAGTGCAGTGTGTGCGCTCTGATAACCGTTACACAGAGCAAAGAATTTCTGATGGTCAAGTGTGGATTAACGTTTGCAGCCAGGAGAAGATTGAAAGCAGCTCTGGATGTGAGTGGAGTATGAGACCTAATTATAGAATTTTCCTGTATATTTGTAGGATCTTCCATGAATCCTCGTCCGGCCCCGGCTCCTCTCCTCTAGTCTTGATTTCCAAGAGCAGTTTAACCCACGATATGATGGAAGGTTGTGAAAAGTAGTTTTCAAGATCTCTGCTTGCTGTCATTGAATAAAAATGTCCAGAGCTGAGGGAGGTTGTTTGTGAGCTAAACACAAATATCTGTCCTGGACCCCATGCTGATGGTCCTCACCTAAACGGATACATTGTAACAATCCTTCAGCTGTGTGAGCAGGACTAGGTCAGCACAGGTTTTCAGCCTCTGGATCTAATTCTATTCACTAACAACTCACAGAGCGAGCTTTGTAAAAACGCTAAACCAACAAGAGGGGTGCGGCCCTGCAGCCTGAGAACAGAAAAGAAGCTTAATTGTGAATGCAGCTCTGGTTGTGACAGGAGTATAAAATGCACCTCAGCCAAAGATTAATGAAACAGATAATAGTTTATTACACATCAGAGGGAGATGGAAAGATCTTTAAAAGGGAACTGATAAAAAAAAAAAGAAGCGGACTCCAAAGCTTGTTGATATATTTTACTATGAAGCGATCCCAGTAAAGGGGGAGGGGCTGTGACAACCTCTCAATTCACAATCGAAAAGAGGCCGGTTGTCACCATTGTTAAATAAATGCCATAAATGCCCAATGAAGCGTAAAGACAACCCCTTGCGGCATTTTGGGTGATAAAGTGGGGACCCCTGATCCAGATCCCCCTTTACTAACCAGCACAGGGTTGGGGGGCATTACAAGGACCTGGAGTCGTGGTGGGGTATTGGTGGCACCTGTTTATAGACCTATGGGCACTCTGCTATAGGGGAACGTGTTATCAGCTATGTCCTTTTCAGGGCCGGGGTGCACCACTGTCTGATGGAACAACCACCACCATCATCCATCATCGCTATATTTACACTTGTACGAATGTGTGTCACTGGCACTCATCATTTAAAGGGCATCTCCAGTCCCTGAGCATTAAAGACCTGCAGCGAGGGGTTGAACTGTGGCCACCCCTAATGAGAAGCAGAATTGATCTCGGAGCAGTTGTCACTTCCCTTCCCCCACTCTTCTTGGCAGCTCATATAAAGTGCATCACTCAACAATGGGCAGCAAGTCCAGGTGAAACTGAGAATATGAAATCTGAGCTCTACCCAGAGGAGTTATGGGAGGGACAGAGTCAGAACAAAGGCAAAGCCTACTTCATAAAATGTCTCCGTCATGTGCTGGTCAACCATTCCTGCCCCTGTCGGCTATGGGCAGCGGCCGTCAGGACAATGACTGCAGGAGACGGACAACCCGATCTCAGAGGTCTCTGTATGTAGAATTGTTTTTGATGAATGTCGGCTGTGGATACCCGGCGCCCGGCCTGTGTCCTGCTCTGTGTCCTGCCCTGTGTCCTGGAGGCCGTGTCATCTGCCAAATAATAAACTATCGGCATGTGACCAAACAAGGAAAAGTTCTGGGATTATTTGAACACAAAGGGATCCTGTCATTATACCAAACACTATCTGACCAAAAATGTGTACCCCTCTGATCATCACACCTATAGGAGCATGCTGAACATCCCAAGATCTGCCCCGGTCACCTGTGATATTATCTGTTAGGTCTCCCGAGTCACCTATAAGTGTTATTATTATCTGCTAGATCTGCTCCAGTCACCTGTAAGTGTTGTTATCTGCTGGATCTGCCATGATCACCTGTAAGTGTTAATATTATCTGCTAGATCTGCCCCGGTCACCTGTAAGTGCTATAATTATCTGCTAAATCTGCCCCGGTCACCTGTAAGTGTTACTATTATTTGCTAGATCTGCCCCGGTCACCTGTAAGTGTTTTTATGATCTGCTAAATCTGCCCCGGTCACCTGTAAGTGCTATAATTATCTGATAGATCTTCCCTGGTCACCTATGTTATTATCTGCTAGATCTGCCACGGTCACCTGTGTTATTATCTGCTAGATCTGCCACGGTCACCTGTAAGTGTTTTTATGATCTGCTAGATCGGCCCCGGTCACCTGTAAGTGCTATAATTTTCTGATAGATCTTCCCTGGTCACCTGTGTTATTATCTGCTAGATCTGCCCCGGTCACCTGTAAATGTTTTTATGAGCAGCTAGATCTTCCCCGGTCACCTGTAAGTGCTATTATGACCTGCTAGATCTGCCCAAGGGAATTTGTGATTGACAGGAGGCTGGAGCTTGATGTCCCCTTTAGAATATAGGGTATATGGCAATTACATCACACAAAGCGTTAGTATTTTCGACCTGATGGACGTCTGACGTCCGTGGTTGAGTGTATTCAGTTTACCCCTTATGGTGTCTCTTCTCTGGGACAGACGTTCTGTGATAAACAAGAGTAACTTTAAGAAAAGCCTGAGCGGAGATAATCTTGTAGACATGACTCCCACCCGGGGCGGACGTGAAGGCCTCGTCCGTACCGAGAGTCAGGAGCTCCATGACTGCCCCGATGATGAACCCTGAACCGTGCCCAACCTTCAAAGACCCAACTCGGGTTCCCAGGTTGAGTTCTTCTAAGGTTGGACGTTGATAAGAGAAGAAGGAATTATACAGTAAACCGTTCCCATCCAGCTCCGGCACATTCTATTACCCACAAATCCTTTACTGCTGTTCCAAGTAGGTAATAGATCAGGGAAGCCAAACATCTCCCATGAAGCTCCTCCTGGAAGACTCCTCTCCGTTGTGTTGCCGTCGCCCCTCCTGGCTCCCGACCAGCAATGATACGGTTACAGGAGAATGGAATTCACCATGAATTCTTGCTGAATGGAGACGTCTAACCCACAACCGATCCTCAACCGTTCCGAGTCGTCATCTCTTCTTACTGTTTCTTGCTGATCGCTGCGTGGTTTGTGGTGGTAATGTATGGTGGCCGGTGGCGATGACCATTTCACGCCCCTCATTGACTGCACAGATCCGAACTAGACCTAGCGGCAACATAGATGATACCCATGTTCAATCTGCCAAGGCGTCTGCAAGTTTCTGATACAAGCGGTGGAAATCTGGAGTCAGGAGTCTCTCGGACCTTGTCTTCTCCATGTTTTGTTGTGTCAGAGAGGGGCAGGCTATTGTCTGTATTTGATTATGGGACGAGCCATTTTGCCTGATATGTGAACAGCAGTTCATGGAAATGGTTTACAGCAGCCTCATGGACATAAGAAACCTCAGCCAGAGAATGACTCATTGACTTCTATGGTAGAGTGTAGTGGGCATGCTCTGTGACATGTCCAAAGGTGACGGTGCAGGAGGGGGAGGAGGTAAACTTCCCCTCTCCCCTATTCTTATTGATGGTACCCTGTGCTCTCTGCCGACATCTTTATATTAGAGGTGTACCCCGCCTTCATATGATAACCACTGACTCTGCCTCCAGTGTACGCAGCACAAGATGAAAACAAGTGTTAGACTATTGTGAAGGCTCATTGGCCAGACTGCAATATTTCATATAGTGACATGGAAAAATTTAAAAAAAAAACATCACTTAGGCCTCATTCACATTGGGTTTGGATCCGTATACTGAAGCCAAAACCCAAAGTGGAGCCTAAATAGGGAAAAAGTATGATGGAAGATCCGCACCTCTTCCATGTCATGGACCCACTCCTGGTTTAGGCCGACAAATTCTGAAGTAAAATACTGACCACTATACTGCCGTGCGAAAGAAACCTAAAATGGATAAAGAAATCTGATTGGCTGAAATAAGCTCCACCCTCTTCAGACAGAATCGGCGATGATTTCACCCTGACCTGGGATCTCTGGATAAATCGTGTAACTGACCCTATTACCTCGTGTTCTGGTACTGATTGTGGTGATCTGGAGGTTCCTGGGATCACTGCCCGCTGTGTTTTCGGGTCTCTGAGGACGGGCAGACGTCTTCTCACCCACTCCTCAGTGGGACATCTGGATTCCTCTGATTAGCGTGGGTCTCACGGCCTGGGCATGAACATTACACCCTTCCTGGGAACGGTCCAGATCCACGTCTGTCATCGCGGCGGCCGTGGTCTGTGGAACAGCTGTGGGTTTGCACATTCTCACCGGCCTCATGTTTGACATGCCACGTTCTCGGTGCCGGCTCTTCACAGCTGTTACACTGAGCTCTGCCTGGATTCAGTTTCCTGACTCGTAAAATGCAGAGAAGTAGCGGGATGTGGGGAGAATTCACCGTGTAAATGGCAGCGA
This sequence comes from Rhinoderma darwinii, assembly GCF_050947455.1. Lineage (NCBI taxonomy): Eukaryota > Metazoa > Chordata > Amphibia > Anura > Rhinodermatidae > Rhinoderma > Rhinoderma darwinii. The sequence goes on along the minus strand of NC_134690.1, from coordinate 5,985,851 downwards.
GGACCATAAAATGGAGGTATTTGGTGTCTACGCTACAGCGGGTCCCACGCCTACAGCCAGGGGCTGCCGCCTGCGCTCTTTACTGAGGTCCCTGCGGCCACACCTGCTTCAGTCACCGCTCGACCTGCAACGCAACACAAAATCACTAGACAATGCAGAGAAACTTATATACAATATATTTCACAATGTAATACACCACATATCATACAATGCAATACAACATAATACACAACACTTCATACAATGTAATATACAACACATCATACACTGTAATACACTGTAATATACAACACATCATACACTGTAATACAATGTAATATACAACACATCATACACTGTAATACAATGTAATATACAACACATCATACACTGTAATACACTGTAATATACAACACATCATACACTGTAATACAATGGAATATACAACACATCATACACTGTAATACAATGTAATATACAACACATCATACACTGTAATATACAACACATCATACACTGTAATACAATGTAATATACAACACATCATACACTGTAATACAATGTAATATACAACACATCATACACTGTAATACAATGTAATATACAACACATCATACACTGTAATACAATGTAATATACAACACATCATACACTGTAATACAATGTCATATACAACACATCATACACTGTAATACAATGTAATGTACAACACATCATACACTGTAATACAATGTAATATACAACACATCATATACTGTAATACAATGTAATATACAACACATCATACACTGTAATACAATGTAATATACAACACATCATACACTGTAATACAATGTAATATACAACACATCATACACTGTAATACAATGCAATATACAACACATCATACACTGTAATACAATGTAATATACAACACATCATACACTGTAATACAATGTAATATACAACACATCATACACTGTAATACAATGTAATATACAACACATCATACACTGTAATACAATGTAATATACAACACATCATACACTGTAATACAATGTAATATACAACACATCATACACTGTAATACAATGTAATATACAACACATCATACACTGTAATACAATGTAATATACAACACATCATACACTGTAATACAATGTAATATACAACACATCATACACTAATACAATGTAATATACAACGCATCATACACTGTAATACAATGTAATATACAACACTTCATACACTGTAATACAATGTAATATACAACACATCATACACTGTAATATAATGTAATATACAACACATCATACACTGTAATACAATGTAATATACAACACATCATACACTAATACAATGTAATATACAACACATCATACACTGTAATACAATGTAATATACAACACATCATACACTGTAACACAATGTAATATACAACACATCATACACTGTAACACAATGTAATATACAACACATCATACACTGTAATACAATGTAATATACAACACATCATACACTGTAATACAATGTAATATACAACACATCATACACTGTAATACAATGTAATATACAACACATCATACACTGTAATATACAACACATCATACACTGTAATACAATGTAATATACAACACATCATACACTGTAATACAATGTAATATACAACACATCATACACTGTAATACAATGTAATATACAACACATCATACACTGTAATACAATGTAATATACAACACATCATACACTGTAATACAATGTAATATACAACACATCATACACTGTAATACAATGTAATATACAACACATCATACACTGTCATATACAACACATCATACATTGTAATACAATGTAATATACAACACATACACTTCATACAATGTAATATACAACACTTCATACACTAATACACTGTAATATACAACACATCATACACTGTAATACAATGTAATATACAACACATCATACACTGTAATACAATGTAATATACAACACATCATACACTGTAATACAATGTAATATACAACACATCATACACTGTAATACAATGTAATATACAACACATCATACACTGTAATACAATGTAATATACAACACATACACTTCATACAATGTAATATACAACACATCATGCACTGTAATACACTGTAATATACAACACATCATACACTGTAATACAATGTAATATACAACACATCATACACTGTAATATACAACACATACACTTCATACAATGTAATATACAACACTTCATACACTGTAATACAATGTAATATACAACACATAATACACTGTAATACAATGTAATATACAACACGTCATACACTAATACAATGTAATATACAACACATCATACACTGTAATACAATGTAATATACAACACATAATACACTGTAATACAATGTAATATACAACACGTCATACACTAATACAATGTAATATACAACACATCATACACTGTAATACAATGTAATATACAACACATCATACACTGTAATACAATGTAATATACAACACCTCATACACTGTAATACAATGTAATATACAACACGTCATACACTAATACAATGTAATATACAACACATCATACACTAATACAATGTAATATACAACACGTCATACACTAATACAATGTAATATACAACACATCATACACTGTAATACAATGTAATATACAACACATCATACACTGTAATACAATGTAATATACAACACGTCATACACTAATACAATGTAATATACAACACATCATACACTGTAATACAATGTAATATACAACACATCATACACTGTAATACAATGTAATATAAAACACATCATACACTGTAATATACAACACATCATACACTGTAATACAATGTAATATACAACACATCATACACTGTAATACAATGTAATATACAACACATCATACACTGTAATACAATGTAATATACAACACATCATACACTAATACAATGTAATATACAACACATCATACACTGTAATACAATGTAATATACAACACATCATGCACTGTAATACAATGTAATATACAACACATCATACACTGTAATACAATGTAATATACAACACATCATACACTAATACAATGTAATATACAACACATCATACACTGTAATACAATGTAATATATAACACATCATACACTGTAATACAATGTAATATACAACACATCATACACTAATACAATGTAATATACAACACATCATACACTGTAATACAATGTAATATACAACACGTCATACACTAATACAATGTAATATACAACACATCATACACTGTAATACAATGTAATATACAACACATCATACACTGTAATACAATGTAATATACAACACATCATACACTGTAATACAATGTCATATACAACACATCATACACTGTAATACAATGTAATATACAACACATCATACACTGTAATACAATGTAATATACAACACATCATGCACTGTAATACAATGTAATATACAACACATCATACACTGTTATACAATGTAATATACAACACATCATACACTGTAATACAATGTAATATACAACACATCATGCACTGTAATACACAACACATCATACACTGTAATACAATGTAATATACAACACATCATACACTGTAATACAATGTAATATACAACACATCATACACTGTAATACAATGTAATATACAACACATCATACACTGTAATACAATGTAATATACAACACATCATACACTGTAATACAATGTAATATACAACACATCATACACTGTAATACAATGTAATATACAACACTTCATACACTAATACAATGTAATATACAACACATCATACACTGTAATACAATGTAATATACAACACATCATACACTGTAATACAATGTAATATACAACACATCATACACTGTAATATACAACACATCATACACTGTAATACAATGTAATATACAACACATCATACACTGTAATACAATGTAATATACAACACATCATACACTGTAATACAATGTAATATACAACACATCATACACTAATACAATGTAATATACAACACATCATACACTGTAATACAATGTAATATACAACACATCATACACTGTAATACAATGTAATATACAACACGTCATACACTGTAATACAATGTAATATACAACACATCATACACTGTAATACAATGTAATATACAACACATCATACACTGTAATACAATGTCATATACAACACATCATACACTGTAATACAATGTCATATACAACACATCATACACTGTAATACAATGTAATATACAACACATCATACACTGTAATACAATGTAATATACAACACATCATACACTGTAATACAATGTAATATACAACACATCATACACTGTAATACAATGTAATATACAACACATCATACACTGTAATACAATGTAATATACAACACGTCATACACTAATACAATGTAATATACAACACGTCATACACTGTAATACAATGTAATATACAACACGTCATACACTGTAATACAATGTAATATACAACACATGATACACTGTAATACAATGTAATATACAACACATCATACACTGTAATACAATGTCATATACAACACATCATACACTGTAATACAATGTCATATACAACACATCATACACTATAATACAATGTAATATACAACACATCATACATTGTAATACAATGTAATATACAACACATCATACACTGTAATACAATGTAATATACAACACATCATACACTGTAATACACTGTAATATACAACACGTCATACACTGTAATATACAACACATCATACACTGTAATATACAACACATCATACACTGTAATACAATGTAATATACAACACATCATGCACTGTAATACAATGTAATATACAACACATCATACACTAATACAATGTAATATACAACACATCATACACTAATACAATGTAATATACAACACATCATACACTGTAATACAATGTAATATACAACACGTCATACACTGTAATATACAACACATCATACACTGTAATACAATGTAATATACAACACTTCATACACTGTAATACAATGTAATATACAACACATCATACACTGTAATACAATGTAATATACAACACATCATGCACTGTAATACAATGTAATATACAACACATCATACACTGTAATACAATGTAATATACAACACATCATACACTGTAATACAATGTAATATACAACACATCATACATTGTAATACAATGTAATATACAACACATCATACATTGTAATACAATGTAATATACAACACATCATACACTGTAATACAATGTAATATACAACACATCATACACTGTAATACAATGTAATATACAACACATCATACACTGTAATACAATGTAATATACAACACGTCATACACTGTAATATACAACACATCATACACTGTAATACAATGTAATATACAACACATCATACACTGTAATACAATGTTATATACAACACATCATACACTGTAATACAATGTTATATACAACACATCATACACTGTAATACAATGTTATATACAACACATCATACACTGTAATACAATGTAATATACAACACATCATACACTGTAATACAATGTAATATACAACACATCATACACTGTAATACAATGTAATATACAACACATCATACACTGTAATACAATGTCATATACAACACATCGTACACTGTAATACAATGTAATATACAACACATCATACACTGTAATACAATGTAATATACAACACATCATGCACTGTAATACAATGTAATATACAACACATCATACACTAATACAATGTAATATACAACACAACATACACTGTAATACAATGTAATATACAACACATCATACACTGTAATACAATGTAATATACAACACATCATACACTGTAATACAATGTAATATACAACACATCATACACTGTAATACAATGTAATATACAACACATCATACATTGTAATACAATGTAATATACAACACATCATACATTGTAATACAATGTAATATACAACACATCATACACTGTAATACAATGTAATATACAACACATAATACACTGTAATACAATGTAATATACAACACATCATACACTGTAATACAATGTAATATACAACACATCATACACTGTAATACAATGTAATATACAACACTTCATACACTGTAATACAATGGAATATACAACACATCATACACTGTAATACAATGTAATATACAACACATCATACACTGTAATACAATGTAATATACAACACGTCATACACTGTAATACAATGTAATATACAACACATCATACACTGTAATACAGTGTAATATACAACACATCATACACTGTAATACAATGTAATATACAACACGTCATACACTGTAATACAATGTAATATACAACACATCATACACTAATACAATGTAATATACAACACATCATACACTGTAACACAATGTAATATACAACACATCATACACTGTAACACAATGTAATATACAACACATCATACACTGTAACACAATGTAATATACAACACATCATACACTGTAATACAATGTAATATACAACACATCATACACTGTAATACAATGTAATATACAACACATCATACACTAATACAATGTAATATACAACACATCATACACTGTAATACAATGTAATATACAACACATCATACACTGTAATACAATGTAATATACAACACATAATACACTGTAATACAATGTAATATACAACACATCATACACTGGAATACAATGTCATATACAACACATCATACACTGGAATACAATGTAATATACAACACATCATACACTGTAATATACAACACATCATACACTGTAATACAATGTAATATACAACACATCATACACTGTAATACAATGTAATATACAACACATCATACACTGTAATACAATGTAATATACAACACATCATACACTGTAATACAATGTCATATACAACACATCATACACTGTAATACAATGTAATATACAACACATAATACACTGTAATACAATGTAATATACAACACATCATACACTGTAATACAATGTCATATACAACACATCATACACTGTAATACAATGTAATATACAACACATCATACACTGTAATACAATGTAATATACAACACATCATACACTGTAATACAATGTAATATACAACACATCATACACTGTAATACAATGTAATATACAACACATCATACACTGTAATACAATGTAATATACAACACATCATACACTGTAATACAATGTAATATACAACACATCATACACTGTAATATACAACACATCATACACTGTAATATACAACACATCATACACTGTAATACAATGTAATATACAACACATCATACACTGTAATACAATGTAATATACAACACATCATACACTGTAATACAATGTAATATACAACACATCATACACTGTAATACAATGTAATATACAACACATCATACATTGTAATACAATGTAATATACAACACATCATACACTGTAATACAATGTAATATACAACACATCATACACTGTAATACAATGTAATATACAACACATCATACACTGTAATACAATGTAATATACAACACATCATACACTGTAATACAATGTAATATACAACACATCATACACTGTAATACAATGTAATATACAACACATCATACACTGTAATACAATGTAATATACAACACATCATACACTGTAATACAATGTAATATACAACACATCATACACTGTAATACAATGTAATATACAACACATCATACACTATAATACAATGTAATATACAACACATCATACACTGTAATACAATGCAATATACAACACATCATACACTGTAATATACAACACATCATACACTGTAATACAATGTAATATACAACACATCATACACTGTAATACAATGTAATATACAACACATCATACACTGTAATATACAACACATCATACACTGTAATATACAACACATCATACACTAATACAATGTAATATACAACACATCATACACTAATACAATGTAATATACAACACATCATACACTGTAATACAATGTAATATACAACACATCATACACTAATACAATGTAATACACAACACATCATACACTGTAATACACAACACATCATACACTGTAATACAATGTAATATACAACACATCATACACTGTAATACAATGTAATATACAACACATCATACACTGTAATACAATGGAATATACAACACATCATACACTGTAATACAATGTAATATACAACACATCATACACTGTAATACAATGTAATATACAACACATCATACACTGTAATACAATGTAATATACAACACATCATACACTGTAATACAATGTAATATACAACACATCATACACTGTAATACAATGTAATATACAACACATCATACACTGTAATATACAACACATCATACACTGTAATATACAACACATCATACACTGTAATACAATGTAATATACAACACATCATACACTGTAATACAATGTAATATACAACACATCATACACTGTAATACAATGTAATATACAACACATCATACACTGTAATACAATGTCATATACAACACATCATACACTGTAATACAATGTAATATACAACACATCATACATTGTAATACAATGTAATATACAACACATCATACACTGTAATACAATGTAATATACAACACATCATACATTGTAATACAATGTAATATACAACACATCATACATTGTAATACAATGTAATATACAACACATCATACACTGTAATACAATGTAATATACAACACATCATACACTGTAATACAATGTAATATACAACACATCATACACTGTAATACAATGTAATATACAACACATCATACACTGTAATACAATGTAATATACAACACATCATACACTGTAATATACAACACATCATACACTGTAATACAATGTAATATACAACACATCATACACTGTTATACAATGTAATATACAACACATCATACACTAATACAATGTAATATACAACACATCATACACTGTAATACAATGTAATATACAACACATCATACACTGTAATACAATGTAATATACAACACATCATACACTGTAATACAATGTAATATACAACACATCATACACTGTAATACAATGTAATATACAACACATCATACACTGTAATACAATGTAATATACAACACGTCATACACTAATACAATGTAATATACAACACGTCATACACTGTAATACAATGTAATATACAACACATCATACACTGTAATACAATGTAATATACAACACATCATACACTGTAATACAATGTAATATACAACACATCATGCACTGTAATACAATGTAATATACAACACATCATACACTGTAATACAATGTAATATACAACACATCATACACTGTAATACAATGTAATATACAACACATCATACACTGTAATACAATGCAATATACAACACATCATACACTGTAATACAATGGAATATACAACACGTCATACACTGTAATACAATGTAATATACAACACATCATACACTAATACAATGTAATATACAACACGTCATACACTGTAATACAATGTAATATACAACACATCATACACTGTAATACAATGTAATATACAACACATCATACACTGTAATACAATGTAATATACAACACGTCATACACTAATACAATGTAATATACAACACGTCATACACTGTAATACAATGTAATATACAACACGTCATACACTGTAATACAATGTAATATACAACACATCATACACTGTAATACAATGTAATATACAACACATCATACACTGTAATACAATGTCATATACAACACATCATACACTGTAATACAATGTCATATACAACACATCATACACTGTAATACAATGTAATATACAACACATCATACACTGTAATACAATGTAATATACAACACATCATACACTGTAATACAATGTAATATACAACACATCATACACTGTAATACAATGTAATATACAACACATCATACACTGTAATACAATGTAATATACAACACGTCATACACTAATACAATGTAATATACAACACGTCATACACTGTAACACAATGTAATATACAACACATCATACACTGTAATACAATGTAATATACAACACATCATACACTGTAATACAATGTCATATACAACACATCATACACTATAATACAATGTAATATACAACACATCATACATTGTAATACAATGTAATATACAACACATCATACACTGTAATACAATGTAATATACAACACATCATACACTGTAATACAATGTAATATACAACACGTCATACACTGTAATACAATGTAATATACAACACATCATACACTGTAATACAATGTAATATACAACACATCATACACTGTAATACAATGTCATATACAACACATCATACACTGTAATACAATGTCATATACAACACATCATACACTGTAATACAATGTAATATACAACACATCATACACTGTAATACAATGTAATATACAACACATCATACACTGTAATACAATGTCATATACAACACATCATACACTATAATACAATGTAATATACAACACATCATACATTGTAATACAATGTAATATACAACACATCATACACTGTAATACAATGTAATATACAACACATCATACACTGTAATACAATGTAATATACAACACGTCATACACTGTAATATACAACACATCATACACTGTAATACAATGGAATATACAACACATCATACACTGTAATACAATGTAATATACAACACATCATACACTGTAATACAATGTAATATACAACACATCATGCACTGTAATACAATGTAATATACAACACATCATACACTGTAATACAATGTAATATACAACACATCATACATTGTAATACAATGTAATATACAACACATCATACACTGTAATACAATGTAATATACAACACATCATACACTGTAATACAATGTCATATATAACACATCATACACTGGAATACAATGTAATATACAACACATCATACACTGTAATACAATGTAATATACAACACATCATACACTGTAATACAATGTAATATACAACACATCATACACTGTAATACAATGTAATATACAACACATCATACACTGTAATATACAACACATCATACACTGTAATACAATGTAATATACAACACATCATACACTGTAATATACAACACATCATACACTGTAATACAATGTAATATACAACACATCATACACTGTAATACAATGTAATATACAACACATCATACACTGTAATACAATGTAATATACAACACATCATACACTGTAATACAATGTCATATACAACACATCATACACTGTAATACAATGTAATATACAACACATCATACACTGTAATACAATGTAATATACAACACATCATACACTGTAATACAATGTAATATACAACACATCATACACTGTAATACAATGTAATATACAACACATCATACACTGTAATACAATGTAATATACAACACATCATACACTGTAATATACAACACATCATACACTGTAATATACAACACATCATACACTGTAATACAATGTAATATACAACACATCATACACTGTAATACACAACACATCATACACTGTAATACAATGTAATATACAACACATCATACACTGTAATACAATGTCATATACAACACATCATACACTGTAATACAATGTAATATACAACACATCATACATTGTAATACAATGTAATATACAACACATCATACACTGTAATACAATGTAATATACAACACGTCATACACTAATACAATGTAATATACAACACATCATACACTGTAATACAATGTCATATACAACACATCATACACTGTAATACAATGTAATATACAACACGTCATACACTGTAATACAATGTAATATACAACACATCATACACTGTAATACAATGTAATATACAACACATCATACACTGTAATACAATGTAATATACAACACATCATACACTGTAATACAATGTAATATACAACACATCATACATTGTAATACAATGTAATATACAACACATCATACACTGTAATACAATGTAATATACAACACATCATACACTGTAATACAATGTAATATACAACACATCATACACTGTAATACAATGTAATATACAACACATCATACACTGTAATACACAACACATCATACACTGTAATACAATGTAATATACAACACATCATACACTGTAATACAATGTCATATACAACACATCATACACTGTAATACAATGTAATATACAACACATCATACATTGTAATACAATGTAATATACAACACATCATACACTGTAATACAATGTAATATACAACACGTCATACACTAATACAATGTAATATACAACACGTCATACACTGTAATACGATGTAATATACAACACATCATACACTGTAATACAATGTAATATACAACACATCATACATTGTAATACAATGTAATATACAACACATCATACACTGTAATACAATGTAATATACAACACATCATACACTGTAATACAATGTAATATACAACACATCATACACTGTAATACAATGTAATATACAACACATCATGTACTGTAATACAATGTAATATACAACACATCATGTACTGTAATACAATGTAATATACAACACATCATACACTGTAATACAATGTAATATACAACACATCATACATTGTAATACAATGTAATATACAACACATCATACACTGTAATACAATGTAATATACAACACATCATACATTATAATACACTGTAATATACAACACATCATACACTGTAATACAATGTAATATACAACACATCATACACTGTAACACAATGTAATATACAACACATCATACACTGTAATACAATGTAATATACAACACATCATACACTGTAATACAATGTAATATACAACACATCATGCACTGTAATACAATGTAATATACAACACATCATACACTGTAATACAATGTAATATACAACACATCATACACTGTAATACAATGTAATATACAACACATCATACACTGTAATACAATGTAATATACAACACGTCATACACTGTAATATACAACACATCATACACTGTAATACAATGTCATATACAACACATCATACACTGTAATACAAGGTAATATACAACACATCATACACTGTAATACAATGTAATATACAACACTTCATACACTGTAATACAATGTAATATACAACACATCATGCACTGTAATACACAACACATCATACACTGTAATACAATGTAATATACAACACATCATACACTGTAATACAATGTAATATACAACACATCATACACTGTAATACAATGTAATATACAACACATCATACACTGTAATACAATGTAATATACAACACATCATACACTGTAATACAATGTAATATACAACACATCATGCACTGTAATACAATGTAATATACAACACATCATACACTGTAATATACAACACATCATACACTGTAATACAATGTAATATACAACACATCATACATTGTAATACAATGTAATATACAACACATCATGCACTGTAATACAATGTAATATATAACACATCATACACTGTAATATACAACACATCATACACTGTAATATACAACACATCATGCACTGTAATACAATGTAATATACAACACATCATACACTGTAATATACAACACATCATACACTGTAATATACAACACATCATACACTGTAATACAATGTAATATACAACACATCATACACTGTAATACACAACACATCATACACTGTAATACAATGTAATATACAACACATCATACACTGTAATACAATGTAATATACAACACATCATACACTAATACAATGTAATATACAACACATCATACACTGTAATACAATGTCATATACAACACATCATACACTGTAATACAATGTAATATACAACACATCATACACTGTAACACAATGTAATATACAACACATCATACACTGTAATACAATGTAATATACAACACATCATACACTGTAATACAATGTAATATACAACACATCATACACTGTAATACAATGTAATATACAACACATCATACACTGTAATACAATGTAATATACAACACATCATACACTAATACAATGTAATATACAACACATCATACACTGTAATACAATGTAATATACAACACATCATACACTGTAATACAATGTAATATACAACACATCGTACACTGTAATACAATGTAATATACAACACTTCGTACACTGTAATACAATGTAATATACAACACATCATACACTAATACAATGTAATATACAACACATCATACACTGTAATACAATGTAATATACAACACATCATACACTGTAATTGTAATGGTGGGGGGGGGTAGGGAAACGGACAAGTGAGCCCTAATCTACCCGCCACTCTGTCCCTGCCTACTTGCAACGACCCGCCCTAGGCGACGGGGTACAACTGGGCGGCGGTCCCTGCGCTCAGTAAGTGCATGACAAACACGACAAACAAACAAGGGAATACAAGCAAGGGAAATGGGCAGTTGCTCGCGGAAACACCGTGAGCAACAGAGTAGTGAACGAGCCGAGTCAAGCCAGGAGAGTGCGAGGTACAAAGCGAAAAGCAGAAGAGTAGTCGGTAAGCCGGGGTCTGTATGGAGCAGGATCAAAAAGTAGCAGGAGCTGTAGCCGGGCCAGGAAACCTCAAGGAAAGAATTCACAAGCACAGATGGACAGGAAGAGCAGGCTTAAATAGACCGAGGGCGGGAGCTAGCTGAGTCTGGCCAGGTTGCGATAGGCTCTCCCACTCCTAAGCCTGCCAGCCTGAGTGGAGGAAGCTGGTGTCTGTCTCAGGGATGTACACTCAGGTGTTGACTGATTAATTCTGGGAATTAACCCCGAAGCAGTGCCTGGCAGATCCTTTACAGTACCCCCCCTTTTATGAGGGGCCACCGGACCCTTTCTAAGTGGACCTGGCTTACTGGGGAAACGCAGGTGGAACCTCCTGACCAATACCCCAGCGTGAACATCCCGGGCGGGTACCCAAGTCCTCTCCTCGGGCCCGTATCCTCTCCAATGGACCAGGTACTGGAGGGAGCCTTGGACCATCTTGCTGTCCACGATCCTGGCCACCTCAAATTCCACCCCCTCAGGGGTGAGGACGGGAACAGGAGGTTTCCTCGAGGGGGCCAAGGACGGGGAGCAGCGTTTCAGGAGGGAGGCATGAAACACGTTGTGTATACGAAAAGACGGGGGTAACTCCAGCCGGAAAGAGACAGGACTGAGGACCTCAATGACCTTATACGGCCCAATAAACCGGGGAGCAAACTTTTTGGACGGAACCTTGAGACGCAAGTTCCTGGATGACAACCACACCAGATCCCCGACCACAAACAGGGGGTTAGCAGAACGTCTTCTATCGGCCTGAGCCTTCTGTATGCTCTGGGACGCCTCTAGGTTCTTCTGAACCTGGGCCCAGACTGTGCACAGATCCCGATGAACGACCTCCACCTCGGGATTGTTGGAACAACCAGGTGAAACGGAGGAGAACCGTGGATTAAACCCAAAATTACAGAAAAAGGGAGAGACCCCTGACGAGTTACTGACCCGGTTATTAAGGGAAAATTCGGCGAGGGGAATGAAAGAAACCCAATCAAATTGACAGTCAGAGACAAAACATCTTAAGTATTGTTCTAGAGACTGATTAGTCCTCTCCGTTTGGCCATTGGTTTCAGGATGGAAAGCAGAGGAGAAGGACAGATCAATCCCCAACTTATTACAGAAGGCTCTCCAAAACAATGAAACAAATTGTACCCCCCTGTCAGAAACAATATTGACGGGGACCCCATGGAGACGCAGGATGTGTTTGATAAACAAGGTAGCCAACGTCTTGGCGTTGGGTAGTTTCTTGAGGGGCACAAAGTGGCACATTTTACTGAAGCGGTCTACCACCACCCACACCACCGACTTGCCTTGGGATGGAGGCAAATCGGTGATAAAATCCATGGAGATATGTGTCCAAGGTCTCTGGGGAATGGGCAACGAACGCAGTAAGCCCGCTGGTCGGGACCTGGGAGTCTTGGACCTGGCACAAACCTCACAGGCGGCGACGTAGGCCTTAACGTCTTTAGGCAAACCAGGCCACCAATAATTTCTGGTAATGAGGTGTTTGGTACCCAGGATGCCTGGATGGCCAGATAGTGCGGAGTCGTGATTTTCCCTAAGTACCCTTAGCCGGAATTGCAGGGGAACAAACAGCTTGTTCTCAGGAAGGTTCCCAGGAGCTGAACCTTGATCAGCAGCAATTTCAGAGACTAAATCGGACTCGATAGAGGAAATGACTATACCTGGAGGCAAAATACAAACAGGATCTTCCTCCGAAGGAGGGCTGGCCATGAAGCTACGCGACAGTGCATCCGCCTTAATATTTTTAGACCCGGCCCTATAGGTAACCAAAAAATTGAATCTGGTAAAAAACAACGCCCATCGAGCTTGTCTCGGGTTTAGCCTCCGGGCAGATTCTAGGAAAACCAGATTCTTGTGGTCGGTAAGGACCGTTACCTGGTGCCTAGCCCCCTCCAGGAAGTGGCGCCACTCTTCAAATGCCCATTTAATGGCTAAAAGTTCGCGGTTGCCAATATCATAGTTACACTCCGTGGGCGAAAACTTCCTAGAAAAGTAAGCACAGGGGCGGAGATGGGTGAGGGAGCTGGTACCCTGGGACAAGACGGCCCCCACTCCCACCTCGGACGCGTCAACCTCCACAATAAATGGCTCCCTTTGGTTGGGCTGAACCAGCACGGGGGCCGAGATAAAGCACTTCTTGAGGGTCTCAAAAGCCTGGACGGCCTCAGGGGGCCAATGGAGGACATCAGCACCCTTGCGAGTGAGGTCCGTAAGAGGCTTAGCGACGACCGAGAAGTTAGCAATAAATCTCCTGTAATAGTTAGCGAACCCCAAAAAACACTGTAGCGCTTTCAGGGAGGCAGGTTGGACCCATTCAGCCACAGCCTGAACCTTGGCAGGGTCCATGCGGAATTCATGAGGAGTGAGGATTTGACCTAAAAATGGTATCTCCTGTACCCCAAATACACATTTTTCGATTTTGGCAAACAGTTTGTTTTCTCGAAGGACCTGGAGCACTTTCCTGACATGCTCTATGTGGGAGGACCAGTCCCTGGAAAACACCAATATGTCATCAAGGTACACTACAAGAAATATCCCCAGGTAATTTCTCAAAATCTCATTTATGAAGTTCTGGAAGACCGCAGGGGCATTGCACAACCCAAAGGGCATGACGAGGTATTCGAAATGGCCTTCGGGCGTGTTAAACGCAGTCTTCCACTCATCCCCCTCTTTGATGCGAATAAGGTTATACGCCCCCCGTAGATCCAATTTAGAGAACCATTGGGCCCCCTGAACCTGATTAAAGAGATCAGGAATCAAAGGAAGGGGATACTGGTTCCTTACCGTGACCTTATTCAGGCCACGGTAGTCAATGCATGGCCTAAGACCCCCATCCTTCTTCCCTACGAAGAAGAAGCCAGCACCTACCGGAGAAGAAGAGGGACGAATATAACCCTTGGCCAGGGATTCCTGGATATACTCCCTCATGGCTTCACGTTCGGGACAAGAAAGGTTAAATATCCTACCCTTAGGAAGCTTAGCTCCTGGTACCAATTCGATAGCGCAATCGTATTCTCTATGAGGCGGTAATACTTCGGAGGCCTCTTTAGAGAAAACATCAGCGAAGTCCTGAACAAACTCGGGTAGCGTATTCACCTCCTTAGGGGGAGAAATAGAATTAACAGAAAAACATGACGTACAACATTCATTACCCCATTTGGTTAGCTCCCCAGTATTCCAGTCAAACGTAGGATTATGCAACTGCAACCAGGGAAGACCTAGAACCAAATCGTACGATAATCCCTGCATCAATAGTACAGAGCATTGCTCCAAATGCATGGAGCCAACAAGGAGTTCAAAAACAGGGGTATGCTGTGTAAAATAACCATTAGCAAGAGGAGTGGAGTCGATACCCACTACCGGAACAGGTTTAGGCAAATCAATCAGAGGCATAGCGAGAGACATAGCAAATTCCACAGACATGATATTAGTAGAGGACCCGGAATCCACGAAGGCACTGCCGGTAGCAGACCTACCACCAAAAGAGACCTGAAAGGGAAGCAATATCTTAGTACGTTTCATATTTACGGGAAATACCTGTGCGCCCAAGTGACCTCCCCGATGATCACTTAGACGCGGGAGCTCTCTGACAGCATTCTTACGCTTGGGACAGTTGTTTACTTGATGCTTGACATCCCCACAGTAGAAGCAGAGACCATTCTTCCTGCGGAATTCTCTACGTTGTTGAGGGGACACGGAGGCCCCGAGTTGCATAGGTATTTCTGAGTCTTTAGGGGAGAAACGAAGCAACGAGACTTCGGGAGGCATCATGGGGGAGTCGGAGGAAAAAACACATAAACGTTCACGTTGTCGTTCCCTGAGACGTCGGTCAAGTCGTACCACTAAAGCCATAACCTGGTCTAAGGAGTCAGAAGAGGGATAACTAACTAGCAGGTCTTTCAGGGCATTCGACAGACCCAACCTAAACTGGCACCTTAAGGCAGGGTCATTCCACCGAGAAGCTACGCACCACTTCCTAAAGTCAGAGCAATACTCCTCAACAGGTCTCTTACCCTGACGTAAGGTCACCAGCTGACTCTCGGCAAAGGCAGTTCTGTCAGTCTCGTCATAAATAAGTCCGAGGGCAGAAAAGAAACAATCAACGGAGGAAAGTTCAGGGGCGCCAGGAGCCAAGGAGAAGGCCCACTCTTGGGGCCCTTCCTGGAGCCGGGACATAATTATACCCACCCGCTGGCTCTCAGAACCTGAGGAGTGAGGCTTTAAGCGAAAGTAAAGCCTACAACTCTCCCGAAAGGAGAGAAAAGCCCTCCGGTCACCTGAGAACCGGTCGGGCAACTTGAGGTGGGGTTCAAGGGGTGCGGTGAGGGGAACTACCAAGGTAGCATCAGGCTGGTTGACCCTCTGAGCCAGGGCCTGGACCTGTAGGGAGAGACCCTGCATTTGCTGAGCCAGGGTTTCACGGGGTTCCATAATGGTGTCAGGGACCAGGGTAGACTAGGTATAGGGCTTGTGAATTTGTAATGGTGGGGGGGGTAGGGAAACGGACAAGTGAGCCCTAATCTACCCGCCACTCTGTCCCTGCCTACTTGCAACGACCCGCCCTAGGCGACGGGGTACAACTGGGCGGCGGTCCCTGCGCTCAGTAAGTGCATGACAAACACGACAAACAAACAAGGGAATACAAGCAAGGGAAATGGGCAGTTGCTCGCGGAAACACCGTGAGCAACAGAGTAGTGAACGAGCCGAGTCAAGCCAGGAGAGTGCGAGGTACAAAGCGAAAAGCAGAAGAGTAGTCGGTAAGCCGGGGTCTGTATGGAGCAGGATCAAAAAGTAGCAGGAGCTGTAGCCGGGCCAGGAAACCTCAAGGAAAGAATTCACAAGCACAGATGGACAGGAAGAGCAGGCTTAAATAGACCGAGGGCGGGAGCTAGCTGAGTCTGGCCAGGTTGCGATAGGCTCTCCCACTCCTAAGCCTGCCAGCCTGAGTGGAGGAAGCTGGTGTCTGTCTCAGGGATGTACACTCAGGTGTTGACTGATTAATTCTGGGAATTAACCCCGAAGCAGTGCCTGGCAGATCCTTTACAGTAATACAATGTAATATACAACACATCATACACTGTAATACAATGTAATATACAACACGTCATACACTGTAATACAATGTAATATACAACACATCATACACTGTAATACAATGTAATATACAACACATCATATACTGTAATACAATGTAATATACAACACGTCATACACTAATACAATGTAATATACAACACGTCATACACTGTAATACAATGGAATATACAACACTTCATACACTGTAATACAATGTAATATACAACACATCATACACTAATACAATGTAATATACAACACATCATACACTGTAATACAATGGAATATACAACACATCATACACTGTAATACAATGTAATATACAACACGTCATACACTGTAATACAATGTAATATACAACACATCATACACTGTAATACAATGTAATATACAACACATCATACACTGTAATACAATGTAATATACAACACATCATACACTGTAATACAATGTAATATACAACACATCATACACTGTAATACAATGTAATATACAACACATCATACACTGTAATACAATGTAATATACAACACATCATACACTGTAATACAATGCAATATACAACACATCATACACTGTAATACAATGTAATATACAACACATCATACACTAACACAATGTAATATACAACACATCATACACTAACACAATGTAATATACAACACATCATACACTGTAATACAATGTAATATACAACACATCATACACTGTAATACAATGTAATATACAACACATCATACACTGTAATACAATGTAATATACAACACATCATACACTGTAATACAATGTAATATACAACACATCATACACTGTAATACAATGTAATATACAACACATCATACACTATAATACAATGTAATATACAACACATCATACACTGTAATACAATGTCATATACAACACATCATACATTGTAATACAATGTAATATACAACACGTCATACACTGTAATACAATGTAATATACAACACATCATATACTGTAATACAATGTAATATACAACACATCATACACTGTAATACAATGTAATATACAACACATCATACACTGTAATACAATGTAATATACAACACATCATACACTGTAATACAATGTAATATACAACACATCATACATTGTAATACAATGTAATATACAACACATCATACATTGTAATACAATGTAATATACAACACATCATACACTGTAATACAATGTAATATACAACACATCATACACTGTAATACAATGTAATATACAACACATCATACACTGTAATACAATGTAATATACAACACATCATACACTGTAATACAATGTAATATACAACACATCATACACTGTAATACAATGTAATATACAACACATCATACACTGTAATACAATGTAATATACAACACATCATACACTGTAATACAATGTAATATACAACACCTCATACACTGTAATACAATGTAATATACAACACTTCATACACTGTAATACAACATAATACACAACACGTAATACACTGTAATATAATGTAACACTATATACCGTTTATTCCAACACCTTATATAATATAACACAACATACAGTATTATTTCCTCGCTATGGTGGGTGTGAACTCTTCAGGGCTCCTCCTCCTCCACAGGCACCACAGCATTAGCAAACAAGGGACAGTGGAACCGGTCGGAGGGTCACATCATCGTTAGGGGTAAATGAGCGCGGGACCCTCCTGTTCTGGGATGAGGGGTATATACTATCACCATAGGGGTCCCCTCTACTCTGAGTGTGCAGCTTCTCATGGACCTCATGTCTCATCATCAATATGGCGCACACTACATGTTATATTTAGCGTGACTCATGGCATGCAAGACGCTAAATAGATTTGCTGCCACACAGAGAGTGACCCCAAAATTATAATGCCAAAAATAGTGTCTCAAAAAATAAAATAGATGGTTCTCCAAATTGTGCCCCAGACAGAAGTAGTCCCCCCCCACGTTAATAGTGCCTAAATGGTGCCCACATGGTAATAGTGCTTACATGCTGCCCCCACGTTAATAGTGCCTAAATGGTGCCCCACATGGTCATAGTACCTAAATGGTGCCCCACGTGGTAATAGTACCTAAATGGTGCCCTACATGAGAATAGTACCTAAATGGTGCCCCACATGGCAATAGGGCCTTAATGGTGCCCCAGACAGAAGTAGTGCCCCCCACGTTAATAGTGCTTAATTGGTGCCCCACATGGTAATAGTGCCTAAATGGTGCCCTACATGAGAATAGTACCTAAATGGTGCCCCACATGGAAATAGGGCCTTAATGGTGCCCCAGACAGAAGTAGTGCCCCCCACGTTAATAGTGCTTAATTGGTGCCCCACATGATAATAGTGCCTAAATGGTGCCCCACATGGTAATAGGGCCTTAATGGTGCCCCAGACTGAAGTAGTGCCCCCCACGTTAATAGTGCTTAATTGGTGCCCCACATGGTAATAGTACCTAAATGGTGCCCCACATGGCAATAGGGCCTTAATGGTGCCCCAGATGGTAGTAGTGCCTAAATGGTGCCTCCACATTAATAGTGTCAAAATAGTGCCCAACATGGTAATAGGGCCTTTATAGTGCTCCAAACAGTTAAAGTGCCCCCTTGAGGTCTCATATGCTATTAGTGCCCCCTTTTAGGCCCCACACTGTATAATAGTGCCCCTCTTAGCGCTCCCTAAGCAGGAATATTGCCGCATGTGTACTTCACATAGTAATAATTCCCCACAGGGTTAATAGACCTTTTTGCGTCCTGCCCAGTGATAAGGTCCTATTTTGTCCCACCCAAAATAATAAAAACGTTTACTCCCCTACTACATATCTGACTCATTTATGATACTATGTGGGCACTGTATGTATTATATATCTGACCAATGTATGACATTATCTGGGCACTGTATGTACTATATATCTGACTAATGTACAACACTATCTGGGCACTGTATGTACTATATATCTGACCAATGTATGACATTATCTGGGCACTGTATGTACTATATATCTGACTAATGTATGACACTATCTGGGCACTGTATGTACTATATATCTGACCAATGTATGACACTATCTGGGCACTGTATGTATTATATATCTGACCAATGTATGACACTATCTGGGCACTGTATGTATTATATATCTGACCAATGTATGACACTATCTGGGCACTGTATGTACTATATATCTGACTAATGTATGACACTATCTGGGCACTGTATGTACTATATATCTGACTAATGTATGACACTATGTGGGCACTGTATGTACTATATATCTGACCAATGTATGACACTATCTGGGCACTGTATGTACTATATATCTGACCAATGTATGACACTATCTGGGCACTGTATGTACTATATATCTGACTAATGTATGACACTATCTGGGCACTGTATGTACTATATATCTGACCAATGTATGACACTATCTGGGCACTGTATGTACTATATATCTGACCAATGTATGACATTATCTGGGCACTGTATGTACTATATATCTGACCAATGTATGACATTATCTGGGCACTGTATGTACTATATATCTGACCAATGTATGACATTATCTGGGCACTGTATGTACTATATATCTGACCAATGTATGACATTATCTGGGCACTGTATGTACTATATATCTGACCAATGTATGACACTATCTGGGCACTGTATGTACTATATATCTGACCAATGTATGACATTATCTGGGCACTGTATGTACTATATATCTGACCAATGTATGACATTATGTGGGCACTGTATGTACTATATATCTGACCAATGTATGACACTATCTGGGCACTGTATGTACTATATATCTGACTAATGTACAACACTATCTGGGCGCTGTATGTACTACGTATCTGACAAATGTATGACACTATGTGGGCACTGTATGTACTATATATCTGACCAATGTATGACACTATCTGGGCACTGTATGTACTATATATCTGACTAATGTATGACACTATGTGGGCACTGTATGTACTATATATCTGACCAATGTATGACACTATCTATATATCTGACTATCTGCCGGCGGCAGCTACACAATGTTCAGGCCCTGAGAGGCGCCAGTACACGTCCAGCTGTCACCTATTAATTATCAGCCCAAATGGCTGCTGGACTATAATTAGGGGCTCTGCCCACTGGTTCCTTGCCTGAGCGTTGTTGTCTACCTATAGTTTGTCTTGCTAAAGGTCTCCCAGTGTTTTCCAGTTCCCAGTGTTACCCGTTCCTGCTGCCTGTGCCCTGTATCCCGTGCTATCGTATCTACAGTGAAAGTCAAGTCGTGCCTTCCGCTGCATCCACGGTGCCACCTGCTGTGAAAGTCAAGTCGTGCTCCCGCTACTGTCTACATTGCTGTCACGGCGCGGGGTGTGGACCCACTGGGCCGTACTGCGTAGCGGGCTAGCAGCTGGCCAACTAGGTACAAAACAATGTCTATAGTTCAAAACGGGTACCTGAGGCAATGTAGACAGTGGCAGGATCACGACTTGGCTTTCACAGCAGGTGACGCCGCGGATGCAGCGGGAAGGCACGACTTGGCTTTCACAGAAGGTGACACCGCGGATGCGGCGGAAGACACGACTTGACTTTTTACAGCAGGTAACGATAGTACGGGATACAGGGTACAGGCAGCAGGAACGGGCAACACTGGGAACTGGAAAACACTGGGAGACCTTTAGCAAGACAGACTAGGGTATACAACAACGCTCAGGCAAGGAACCAGTGGGCAGAGCCCCTTTTTATAGTCCAGCAGCCATTTGGGCTGATAACTGATTACTGGCAGCTGGACACGTACTGGCCCTTTAAGGCCGTGCACGCGCGGGCCCTGCGGGGAATGGCGCAAGGACCCAGAAGACAGTGCCGGCGTCTGCCAGAGGGAGGAGGACGCCGAGCAGAGAGGTGTCCATGGCCGGGATCGTCAGGGGGTGAGTTAGAACGTCGATCCCCAGTGATGGACGTAACAATTGCCTTAGGTATCTGTTCGGAACTATAGAATTGTTTTCGTACCTTGTTGGCCAGCTGCTACCCAGCTACGCGGTATGGCCCAGTGGGTCCACACCCCGCGCCGTGACAGTACGCTCAGGCCATGGACCCCGCTGGCCAAGTCAAGGTCATCCTCCCAAGTCATGCAGGCGGACCTGCAGGATCTGCAAGCACGACAGGATCTTCTCCTTGTGGCAGCAGACTCCATGGCACAGCATCTAGGTGCATTAGTTACTTCCGTCACCACTCCAATTCAAGCTCCTCCGATCGACCCTCCTGCTACACCTCCTGGCAGCCCCAGTTCGGACTCTTGGTTCTTGCTGCCATTGCCACCTCGGTTTCATGGAGATGCAAATTCGTGCAGGGGGTTTTTGAATCAATGCCAAATCCATTTCACTCTGCACGCCCGAGCATTTCCTTCGGACGGAACCAGGATCGCCTTCATTATATCCCTACTCGCCAGCAAGGCCCTGGCGTGGGCGAATCCAATTTGGGAGCGACAGGGACCCGAGACTTCCAGGGGTTTGTGCGGTTGTTCCGTTACGTATTTGAGGAGCCTGGACGAGCCTCATCGGCAGCCACTGCAATCTTTAATCTGCGTCAGGAGGACGCCTCCGTGGCCGAATACACCATCCAGTTCCGGACTCTGGCAGGAGAATTGTCCTGGAACAATGAGGCCTTGGTAGCATCCTTCTGGCATGGCCTATTGCCTGAGATCAAAGACGAACTGGCTGCTCGAGATCTCCCAGCTGCCCTGGATGACCTGATTCTACTGGCTACCCGTGTGGACATAAGGCTCAGGGAGAGATCTCAAGAGATTCTACAGGAGAAACGGCTTCCTAGACTGGCGCCCAACTTGCCTTGTTCTTCTGCTGCACCTGAGGTTCCGATGCAGGTGGATCGGCTTAAACTATCCGTTCAAGAAAAACAGCGCAGGCACACCTTTGGACTCTAAAAACACCGAAAAAGGCCATACTTACAAATGGACACAGCCAGGTCAGAAATGCTGATGAAAGGGCGAGCAGGTGCTCTGCCCACTGGATCCTTGCCTGAGCGTTGTTGTATATCCTAGTTTGTCTTGCTAATGGTCTCCCAGTGTTTTCCAGTTCCCAGTGTTACCCGTTCCTGCTGCCTGTACCATGTATCCCGTGCTATCGTATCTACAGTGAAAGTCAAGTCGTGTCTTCCCGCTGCATCCGCGGCGTCACCAGCTGTGAAAGTCAAGTTGTGTTCCTTCTAATCTCTACATTGCCTCAGGTACCCGTTCAGAACTTATAGACATTGTTTTGTACCTTCAGAACCGATAAAAACAAGGGGACATATACAAAAACACTGAAAAAGGCCATACTTACAAATGGACACAGCCAGGTCAGAAACGCAAATGAAAGGGTGAGCAGGTGCTTTAAATAATAATAGCCACTCCCAATAGTCTTGAGGGGAGTGGTGTGTGGTGCATGGGATGTGTAGTAAGAAATAATAAATGAATAGTGTGTGTGCAAGTGTAATACTAGAAGTGAAATATAGGGGGCAGTAATGAGTAAAGTGCCTCAATAGAAATAAATGGATAATGGAGTGCAAGTGAGTGAAACATGGAGGGATAGTGTGTACGTCATGAGGCACAACGTGTATAGCCAGGTAGAAGCCTATTTGTGATGCCTTGATAATTCATAGAGCGGGCTACCCTGCTTGCTATGCCAAACAACAACACACCATGCTCTCCCAGCATCAAAGACCCAGCTGTGTCCAAGAGAAGCGAATATACATAATAATGAAAAATACCTGGGGTATTGGTAATCATTTTGGCCAAAAGGACGCAAGCTCGCAATCCACGACAAGGATCCCCAGACTTGCGAGTCCCTAACTCCTAAACTGGATCAGAACGCTCCTGATGCACAAACAGAACCGATAAAAACACAGGGACATATACAAAAACACCGAAAAAGGCCATACTTACAAATGGACACAGCCAGGTCAGAAATGCTGATGAAAGGGCGAGCAGGTGCTTTAAATAATAATAGCCACTCCCACCTTTGGCCTATATTGCGGCCTCGCTGGCCATGTCGTGCGTTTGTGTTCCCAGAGGTAAAAAAAAAAAAATGCCCGGGATTGGTTGGAGAGACAACTCTGGGCGCTACTACACTTAATAGAGAACTCTCTTCCAAGCTGTTTATTCCTGTGACCATCGTCGCTGGCGAGAGACCTCATCCAGTCTCTGCCTACCTGGACTCTGGCTCCGCAGCCAATTTTATCTGTCAAGACCTTGTGGATCTCGTTCAGTTGCCCACTGTTTTGCTGGAGAGAATGTTGATCGTTGCCTCGGTAGATGGACTGCCTTTGCCTGACCCAGTATTGTCTGTGACCAAGCCTTTGAGACTCCAATTGGGAGCTCTTCATTCTGAGCTCATCTCCCTGTATGTCCTGTCCAAGGCCGTCAACCCCGTGCTGCTGGGTTTGCCTTGGCTCCGTCTTCACGCCCCAGTCCTGGATTGGAACTCCGGAGAGGTTCTCCAGTGGGGTCCCAAGTGTCTAGACCGCTGTCTGGGTCATGTCCATCCATCCCAGCCTTCTCCGCATCAGTCATTGACAGGGTTGCATCCTTCTTACTCTCATTTCGCTTATGTCTTCGACAAAAAGGAGGCAGAGATATTGCCACCAGATCGAGAATACGATTGTCCTATCGACTTGGTTCCTGATTCGTCCCCTCTATTCGGTAGAGTATACCCTCTCTATGTCGGCCTACATTAAAGAGAATCTGGAGAGGGGCTTCATACGAAAGTCTTCATCCCCGGCCGGAGCCGGGTTTTTCTTTGTCAAAAAGAAGGATGGATCCCTTCGACCCTGCATTGACTACCGAGGCCTCAATCAGATCACGGTGAAGAACAGGTACCCCTTGCCGTTGGTTTCAGAGCTCTTTGATCGTATACGGGGGGTGAAAAATTTTTCCAAGCTTGACCTGCGGGGGGCTTACAATCTAATCCGGATCCGTCAGGGTGACGAGTGGAAGACTACATTTAACACACTTGATGGACACTACGAATATTTGGTCATGCCCTTTGGCCTGTGTAACGCTCCCGCAGTATTTCAAGAATTTGTGAATGATATTTTTCGCGATCTCCTCTATGTCTGTGTTGTGGTGTATCTCGATGATATCTTGATTTTTTTCCCAGATCTTGTGACTCATCAGGGCCATGTCCGCCAGGTGTTGCTTAGATTAAGGGAGAATCATCTTTACGCCAAGTTAGAGAAGTGCGTGTTCCAAGACAAGTCTCTTCCCTTCCTGGGCTATATTATCTCTGATCAGGGTCTCAAGATGGACCCTGAAAAGGTCAAGGCTGTCCTGGAGTGGCCACGTCCCCAAGGTTTAAGGGCTATACAACGCTTCCTGGGATTGGCCAACTTCTACAGACTATTCATTCCCAACTTCTCTTCTCTGACAGCTCCCATCTCCACCCTCACTAAGAAGGGTATGAATGCCAAGGTATGGACTACAGAGGGGGAAATCGCATTTGAAACCTTAAAAAAGGCCTTCACGTCAGCTTCTATACTTCACCACCCTGATGTATCCTTACAGTTTTCATTTAAGGTGGACGCCTCCTTTGTTGGTGCCGGTGCACTACTGTTCCAGAGAGGTTCGAAAGGCAAGACGATGGTATGTGGTTACTACTCCAAGCTGTTTTCTTCTGCAGAGCGCAACTACTCGATTGGAGATGGGGAGTTACGTCTTGGACTTTGTATCCTCCTGTACGGTGTGTGCAGCAACCAAGGTTGCCCACACCAGACCAGCCGGTCTGCTCCAACCACTGCCCATGCCCAATGCCCCCTGGTGGCATATTGCTATGGACTTCATCACAAATCTGCCTCTCTCTGCGGGCTGCAGTGTGATCTGGGTGGTGGTGGATCGTTTTTCTAAAATGGCTCATTTTGTTCCTCTGACTGGCCTGCCTTCCTCCACTCGACTGGCTGATCTCTTCATGCAACACATCTTCCGTCTGCACGGATTACCCCTGCATATTGTCTTGAATCGAAGGGTCCAGTTCACCTCAAAGTTCTGGAGAGCACTCTGTGGCCTACTCAATGTAAAGTTGGACTTCTCCTCAGCTTACCACCCTCAGTCCAATGGACAAGTTGAGAAGATTAACCAAATTATGGAGAACTATCTGCGGCACTTTGTCTCTAGACGACAAGATGACTGGGTGCTTCTGCTCCCGTGGGCGGAGTTCTCTTATAATAACCATACCAGTAAGTCCACCACCTCCAGTCCGTTCTTCATAGTCTACGGTCAACATCCTCGAATACCCCTGCCCGGCGCTACTATGTCTCAGGTGCCTGCAGCCGACTCTACCTTCAGGAACTTTCTGCAGATATGGCAGCAGACCCGTTCTTCTATTCTGCTGGCGGTGGATCGCATGAAGAGAAAGGCAGACACTAAAAGACGAGACCCTCCCCAGTTTCTTCCAGGTACAAAGGTCTGGCTGTCTTCCAGGAATATCCGGCTGAGGGTGCCATCCTGCAAGTTTGCTCCCAGGTTCCTTGGACCCTTCGAGATTCTGCTGCAGATCAATCCTGTGTCGTACAAGCTTCGACTGCCTCCTACCCTCAAGATTCTTAACTCCTTCCACGTCTCCTTGCTAAAACCCTTGGTTCTGAACCGCTACTCCAGGACTCCTAGTTCCGCAGTGGCTCCTGGCGGTTCATCCGAAACTTTCGAAATGAGGGAGATCCTGGCCACCAAGAAAGTAGGAGGCAGGACATTTTACTTGGTGGATTGGAGGGGATTTGGCCCAGAGGAGAGGTCTTGGGAGCCAGAGGAGAACATCGATGCTCCTGTCCTCATGAAGAAATTTCTTTCTCGCTCTGGTCCCAAGAAGAGGGGACGTAAGAGGGGGGACACTGTAACGTCTATGGCTGGGGGTCGTCTTCCTGACTTACCTCTTGACGATCCCGGCCATGGACATCCCTCTTCACGGCGTCAGCTCCCTCCAGGGAGACGCCGCCACTGTCTAACAGGTCCTCGGACTGATTCCCGCAGGGCGCGCGCACGGCCTTAAAGGGCCAGTACACGTCCAGCTGTCACCTATCAATTATCAGCCCAAATGGCTGCTGGATTATAATTAGGGGCTCTGCCCACTGGTTCCTTGCCTGAGCGTTGTTGTATATCCTAGTTTGTCTTGCTAAAGGTCTCCCAGTGTTTTCCAGTTCCCAGTGTTACCCGTTCCTGCTGCCTGTACCATGTATCCCGTGCTATCGTATCTACAGTGAAAGTCAAGTCGTGTCTTCCCGCTGCATCCGCGGCGTCACCTGCTGTGAAAGTCAAGTTGTGTTCCTTCTAATCTCTACATTGCCTCAGGTACCCGTTCAGAACTTATAGACATTGTTTTGTACCTTCAGAACCGATAAAAACAAGGGGACATATACAAAAACACTGAAAAAGGCCATACTTACAAATGGACACAGCCAGGTCAGAAACGCAAATGAAAGGGTGAGCAGGTGCTTTAAATAATAATAGCCACTCCCACTAGTCTGCTCACCCTTTCATTTGCGTTTCTGACCTGGCTGTGTCCATTTGTAAGTATGGCCTTTTTCGGTGTTATTGTTTTGTACCTTGTTGGCCAGCTGCTACCCCACTACGCGGTACGGCCCAGTGGGTCCACACCACGCGCCGTGATTGTATGTACTATATATCTGACCAATGTATGACACTATATGGGCACTGTATGTACTATATATCTGACCAATGTATGTGTCACGAAGGGTCTGTTGACCCACTGGGCTGTACCGCCTTGGCGGTAAGGCAGCTGGCCAACAGGGCACAGGTCAGAATCTATAGTATATAGGGTACCTCTGGCAGCACGGACAGTAGCTTGGCAGGAGCTAGGCAGCAGGTAGACGTCAGGCAAGGAGAAGCAGACAGGCGTGGTATCCAGCACAGCACGACTACAGCAAGCACGGCACTAGATCAGGATACAGGTTACAGGAAGAGGAAGCACTGGAAGCAGGAAAAACTAGGGGACCATTTGCATAGACAAACTATAGGGAACACAACAACGCTCAGGCATAGAACTAGGGGGCTGGACCCCTCTTATAGTCCAGGGTACTCACGTGTCAAAGTTCATCCATGAGATCTGGTACGCGCTGCCCCTTTAAAAGCAGGCACAAACGTGCGCGCGCACCCTGCGGTATCCGGCAGAGGTGAGTGGACGCGAGTGCTGGCGTCTCCTGAGGAGGAGGATGGGGCCAGCTCTTGTCGACTCGTGGCTGCGGCTGTCAAGAAGAGGTTGGAGCTGACAGCCCGCAGCCACGGACATTAAAGTATCCCCCCTCTTACGCCCCCTATTCTTGGGACCAGAGCAAGAGAGAAACTTCTTCAGAAGAGTAGAGGCATTGAGGTTCTCCTCTGGCACCCAGGACCTCTCTTCAGGGCCGAACCCCCTCCAATCCACCAAATAAGAAGTCTTTCCTCTCACTCTCTTGGTGTCCAAGATCTCCTTGACCTCAAAGATGTCCGAGGAGGCAACCGCAGGGCTGGGAGTCTTGGAATAGCGGTTCAAGATCACTGGTTTCAGGAAGGAGACATGGAGGGAGTTGGGAATTCTGAGGGTAGGAGGCAGCCGAAGCTTGTAGGCGACAGGGTTGATCTGCTGCAGGACCGCCCATGGGAACAGCTGCACCCAGTCATCGATCATGCTGCCTGGAGATGAAGTGGCATAGGTAGTTCTCCAAAATCTGGTTGATCCTCTCGAACTGACCATTAGACTGAGGATGGTAGGCAGAAGAAAAGTCCAACTTCACGCCAAGAAGTCAGCAGAGGGCTCTCCAGAACCTCGAGGTAAACTGAACCCCCCGATCAGACACAATATGCTGCGGCAAGCCGTGCAGGTGGAAGATGTGTTGAATAAATAACTTGGCCAACTGAGGAGCAGAAGGAAGACCGGTCAGAGGAACGAAGTGGGCCATCTTCGAAAATCGGTCCACCACCACCCAGACAGCACTGCAACCAGCAGAGAGGCAGGTCCGTGATAAAGTCCATCTCTATATGCTGCCAGGGAGCATTTAGCACAGTCAATGGCTGGAGCAGACCAGCAGGTCTGGAGTGGGTGGCCTTGTTGGCTGCACATACAGCACAGGAAGAAACAAAGTCCATAATATCCTTGGGCAGAATGGGCCACCAGAAATGACGAGCAATCAAATCCCGGGTCTTACGTAACCCTGCGTGACCTGCCAGTCTAGAGGAGTGTCCCCAGCGGAGGATTCTTCCACGATCAGCCAGGCGCACAAAAGTCCTCCCTGGAGGAATGTCCCCAATTTGCAGGGGATTGACAGAGACAATGCAAGATGGATCGATAATGTTCTGTGGACTCTTAATGGTGTCTTCTGTCTCGAAAGATCTGAACAAGGCATCGGTCCCCACATTCTTGTCGGCTCGGCGATAATGAAGCTCAAACTGAAACCTTGCAAAGAACAGTGACCACCTGGCCTGACGAGGGTTCAGCCGTTGGGCCGTCTGGAGGGAGGTCAGATTCTTGTGGTCTGTAAAACTCAAGATCGGATGAGCTGCGCCCTCTAGTAGATGTATCCACTCTTCCAGAGCCAATTTGATGGCCAGTAACTCCCGATCCCCAATCGAGTAGTTGCGTTCTGCGGAAGAGAAGAGCTTAGAGAAATATCCACATACCCTTGACTTGCCCTTGGGACCTCTCTGGAGCAGGAGTGCACCAGCACCGACAGAGGATGCGTCCACCTCCAACGAGAACAGCAGAGAGACATCCGGATGATGGAGGATAGGGGCTGACGTGAAGGCACACTTCAGACTATTGAATGTGGACTCTGCCTCGGGAATCCACACCTTGGCGTTCATACCCT